>NC_057419.1:130980262-131048693 GCF_019320065.1 Cervus canadensis | reverse complement strand
TTGATTTGCATTTCTCTAATAATGAGTGATGTTGAGCACCTTTTCATGTGTTTGTTAGCCATCTGTATGTCTTCTTTGGAGAAATGTCTGTTTAGTTCTCTGGCCCATTTTTTGATTGGGTCATTTATTTTTCTGGAATTGAGCTTCAGGAGTTGCTTGTATATTTTTGAGATTAATCCTTTGTCTGTTTCTTCATTTGTTATTAGCTCTTTAGAGTTGCTTTCTACTTTCTAGATGTGATGCTACTCAACTGAAGAATTGGTGAATAAAGCCAATTAGATTTTCAAGTTTACTTAGTTTAAATTTGTTTTTTTTTTTAAAGATGAAAACATTATTCCAAACTTTAATGTGTGTTCAGTCATACTTAAGAATAAAATAGGCATGAAAAAGCTGATTGGAAAAGTAAATGAGGGTGGGCTTTGTGACTGGTGGATCTTCCAATGAGTGACTGAGTGGGGACTTATGATTACTCTAAAGTTTCAGTATTTGAAAGTTTCTTGAAGGTTAGTCAGATTTCTCAAAGGAATGGTCTAACCAGCTACTATGATTGTTGTTGTTCAGTCGCTCAGTCGTGTCTGACTGTAACCCCATGGACTGCAGCACAGCCGGCTTCCCTATCAGTCACCAACTCCCAGAGCTTGCTCAAACTCATGCTCATCGAGTTGGTGATGCCATCCAACGATCTTGTCCTCTGACATCCTCTTCTCCTGCCTTCTGTCTTTCTCAGCATCAGAGTCTTTTCTAATGAGTCAGTTCTTCGAATCAGGTGGCCAAAGTATTGGAGCTTCAGCTTCAACATCAGTCCTTCCAATGAATATTCAGAGTTGATTTCTTTTAAGACTGGCTGGTTTGATCTCCTTGCTTTCCAAGGGAAAGCTACTCTGATAGGGGTGAGTTATATTCATTGGACTTCCAGTATTTAGGAAATAAGTGGGGAGGGGGTGTTAGAATTAATTATGTAAAGCCTAGTCACATGGTCTCTCTTGACTGAGGTGCCATTCCTGTCCTCTGCTGTGCCTGGTGTTTTCCAGGACAAAGCCTCAATTGTTCAATTTTACCTGACACTAAAATTCTAATTTTCTACAAGAAGTGATGGTGTGATATTCATCCTTAAGTGCTAGTATTGGAGGGGAATCTTGAGTTTAAGCATTCCTTTTGTAGATTTTAACTACTTCTGTTTTTAGCCCTATTTTCCTCCTACCTTCAAAGTTACCTGATGCCTCTAATTCTTGGATTTCCTGAGGTTACAGAGTGTAAATTGGTTCTTTCATGTTGTGTACCCCCAACACTCTCACTTTTGCAAGCACTCAGAGTAGAGAAAATAGGAACATAATTTAATTACCACTTATCAATCCACTTTCCACCTTCTAAAACTATTTTGGCAACTTTGTCTGCTTTTATCATCTCCCCTTTTGTCCCTGTAACTTTATAACTTAAAAAAAAATTTCCTCACTATTATTGAGTTAGACCTCAGAAGGGGAGAAAAGATAAAGACATATTCATAGCTATATTTACAAAGAAATCTCGGAACTACACTTTAAACAAAGAGCTTCTGACATGAATAATTAATCTATTGGAGAAGCAGAATGGAGCCTGACATAATTTGAAAAAAAAGTAAAAGGAATACCTGATTCTAGGATTTTCCCTCAGGATAAAGCCCAGTTTAAGAAAGTGTGAAATTACAGTTCTGACTCAAGAGATTGCCAGGATGGATGATGGGCCCGGTGAAGCAAGGAATTTCTCTAGGAAGGAAAAGGAAATATCTATACTCAGACAACCTATGGATACACTGTATGCAACTAAATGTTCAAGCCATCTCCCTCAATCATCTGAGACAAACATCTTAATCAAATCCTATATTCTTCAACAGTTGATCCAGGGTTCAAATTTAAGCTAAGTTGAAATTTCTATTTAGAGTCTCAATTCTATGTATGAAGAAATCACCAAATTTTAAAAGGAATTCCTCAGACAATAAAATTAATTGGGAAAATAGAATAAAAGTTTAGAGGCAAATAACCAGTGTGATTAATTTTATAGGAAATAATATTCCTCAAAAAGAACAAATTTCCCAGTTAAGGAAATACAGTTCTTAAAAGTGATAAGCTAAAATAATTCATGAATAAAATGAATGAATGAACATGAAAACACATCAAAAACTTTGGAATGGTATTAAAGCAGTACTCAGGCAAACATCTGTAGGACTAAGTGCCTATATTAGAAAAGAAGTCTCAAAATAATTAATTTTAGCTTCCACTAAAATAAATAAGAAAAGTAAGAAAAACTTAGAGTAAGCAGAAGAAAGGAAATAAAGAACAGAGCAAAAAATAATGAAAGACAAAAAAAGTAAAGTGAAAGTTTTGTTTTTTAAAGAAACAAAATTGACACACAAACTTACAGCCAGATTTACAAGAAGAAAAAAGAAGAAGACAGCAACTTTTACAATCAGAAATGAGAAAGGGGGCATCAATAAGAATTCTAGAGGTATTAAAAGGGTAGTTGGAGTAGGAAATGGCAACCCACTCCAGAATTCTTGCCTGGAAAATTCCATGGACAGAGGAGCCTGGCAGGCTAAAGTCAAACGGGTTGCAAAGAGTCAGACACGACTGAGTGACTGAGCACAACACAAAAGAATGGTAGGGGAAATTTATGCCAGTAAATTTGAAAATTTAAGTTAGATGGGCAAATTCACTGAAAAATGGAAACCACCAAAACCCACTCAAGTATAGATAACCTAAATAGTCTAATCAATTTTTAAAATTGAATTTGTAACTAAAAACCTTACTGAGAAGAAAACACTAGTATTAGATCATTTCACTGATGAATTCTATTAAAAATTCAAGGAAGAAATAAAGTTGATCTTATAAAAATTCTCCCAGAAATTTGAAAAGTAGGAAATACTTGCCCAATAATTCCATGTAGCCAACGTTACCTTGCTATTCAAACCAGATAGATTATAAGAAAACTACCAACCAATATCCTTCAGGAACATAGTTGCAAAGATAAACCCCATTTTGTAATTAAGTATCATCATTTTTAAAATATTGTTGATTTGATTTACTAAAATTTGTTTAAAAATCAAATCAACAATATTTTTTAAATGATGATACTTTATTACAAAATGGGGTTTATCTTAGGCTAATTTAACATTCAAAAATCAAATTAACATAATACATCATGTTATAAAATTATATAAGAAAAGCCATATGATCATTTCAATAGGTACAGTAAAAAGATTTGGTAAAATTCACTATCCATTTCTGTTATAAATTCTCAGAAAATTAGCAATAAAAAGGAATTTCTTCAGGTTGATAAAGAACATCTATGAAAACTTTTGACTTAATATTATCCTTAATTGGAAATGATGGAATATTTTTGCTCTAATATCAGGATCAAGACACGCATGTCTACTCTCACTACTTCTCAAAATTATACTAGAGGTTCTAGTTAGGGCAGTTGAGAAAAAAATTTGAAGGCATCAGTTTGGAAAGAAAGAAACCTGTTTTTACTTGCTGTCAACATGACTATGTATGTAGAAATTTTTAAGGACTCTACAAAAAGTTACTAGAACTAATATATGAGTTTATCAATGTAGCAGAATATACTACCAATAAGCCAAAAGCAATTGCATTTCTATATACTAGCAACAAACATTAGAAAATTCAAATACTTTTAAAGTACTACTTACAAGAGTGTCAAAAAATAATAAATACTTAGCGATATCTCTGGGGAGGGGGGACAGGTATGCAGGATACCTCAAGTGAAAAACTACCAAATATTGCTGAAAGGAATTTTAAAAGATCTAAATAAATGGAGATATATATGTTGCTCATGGGGCAGAAGGTTCAATACTATAATGTAAATTTCCCCAAATTAATCTTTAAGTTCAAATATCTATCAAAATACCAGTAGGAATTATTTGTAGGAACTGACAAGCTGATTCTAAACATTTATATGGAAATGCAAATAATCTAGAACAGTCAAAACAACTTTGAAAAAGAACAAAGCTGGAAGGCTCACACTTTTTAAATTTAAAACTTACAAAGTCTATTGCAATTAAAATGTTGTGGTGTTGGCTTCATAATAGATAAGAGTGACAGAATATAATCCAGCAAAGTATCCACACATATATGGACTAATGATTTTTGACAATGGTGCAAAGTCAATTCATGAAGAAAGGATAGTCCTTTCAACAACTGGACACTCACCATGAAAAAAGTAAATTCTGATTCATACATTATACTATATAAATTAATTACTTGAAAATGTATCATAGACAAAATGTACAAACAAAAAATATAATTTCTAGAATAAAACAAACAAAATCTTTGTATTCTCAGGTTAGAAAATGTTTTGTGATATGAATCCTAAAACTATTCACAAAAGAAGAAATGATAAATTGTGGACTTCATGAAAAGTTAAAACTTGAATGTTCTTTTAGATATTATGTTAAGAGAATGTAATGACAAGCCATAGACTGGAAGAAAATATTTGCAAAGCACATATCTGATAAAGGACTTATGTCTAGAATATATAAAAACCTCTCAGAGCACAATACTAAGAAAACAACCTAATGAAAAAAAATGGGAAAAAATATTTGAACAGATACTTCAATAAAGAAGATATCTGTATCGTGCACAAGGACATGAAAATTTGCTAAACATCATTAGAAGGAGAGCACTGGAATTCTCATCCACTGCTGACAGGAATGTAAAATATCACAGAAACTTTGGAAAACAGTTTGGCATTTCTTTTTAAGTTAAACATATGTCTACTGTATGATCCATCCATTCCATTCCTAGGTATTTACTCAAGAGAAATTACAACATACCTTCATACAAAGACTTGTACATCAATGTTACTAGCAGATTTATTTGTAGTAGCTTCAAACCTGGAAACAAACCAAATTATTAATTAACAGGAAGAAAGATAAAGAAATTGTCATATATTTGTACAAAGAAATGCTACTCAGAAATAAAAGGGATGAGCTATTGATGCACACAGCTATATTGATTAATCTTAAAATAATTATGTTGAGTGGAAAAAGCCAGATAAAAAGGGTACATACAATATGAGTTCATTTATATAAAATTCTAGAAATGCAAAGTACTCTACAGTGACAGAAAGTAAATCAGAGGATGATTGAGGACATGAGGAGGGAATTATCAACATGTATGAGAGATCTTTTGTGGGTGATGAATAGTTTATATGGATGTAGATCTCTTTATTGTTGTGATGGTTTCTTAAGTATATACACATGTCAAAACTTCTTTAATTGTATACTTTAAATATGTGCACTTCCTTTCATGCCAGGAGGTTCAGGCACATGTTGCCTCTTTCTTAATTAGTAAGAAAGAGAGTCTGCTTCTCATATAGCTTGAACATACATCTCAGAATTTAGACTTACTTGCCCTGATGGTCCTATTCTTGAACAAATCACACTAGTTTGTGAATAGTATATATGGCTTATAAAAATTAAAGCCTAACCCCAGAGCATGAAATGAAGTTCTAAACCACATGGTTGGAAAATTCTGGGCTGTTAAGATTGGAGAAGAGAGTAATAAATCCTAGGGAAACAATGAAAAATGTACTTACAGATTTTAAATGATTGAGAATATTTTAAGATCTCAGAATTTCTCATCAAATTCCTCTAAAAAGCTATATATTTTGATCAGGTCAACAAATATTTTTGGGTCTCCTGCTCATTTGTCAGGCAATGTGATAGACTCTAGGATATAGCAATAATAGCAAAACAACATCCCTGCCTTTATGAAGATCACATTCTGGTGTGACAGACAGATCATGATTAAGTACACAAATTTATCATTTTAAGTGGCAATAATGTTTTTTAATAAAAATGAAACATGACAAGAGGAAATAGTTATAGGGCCATTTTAACTTTTATTATGAAATATTTCTTGCATACAAAGTTATAAATATAAATATATAGTTATAAATATATACAAGCACATCCACCACTAAGTTTGAATAATAGAAAATTACCAATACCTTTGAAACCTATGTTTTCACTTCTACCATATACCATATCTGTTTAAAGGGGGTTACTGTACATAGGAATGAAAATAAAGTCTCTATGAGGCCTCTCTACATTTTAAGTAGAGACCTAAGTGAAGGAATGAACTGAGCTATATGATGATCTTGGGGAACAGTATTCCAGGCTTATGAAATAGCAAATGCAAAACTTATTAGAAAAAATAAGTCATTAGATATAACTGAACTCTGTTGTTTGAGGAAGGGCAAAAAGAGCACTGTGGCCAATGAGTTCTGGTTAAGCCTTTAAAGGCTGTGAAAACAAGAGTAGATTTTCAGATTTCTCTGGCAGTCCAGTGGTTAAGACCATGCTTCCAATGCAGGAGGCTAGGATTTGATCCCTGGTCAAGTAACTAAGATCCCACATGCTGCATGGCCAAAAAAAGAAAAAAAAGAGAGAGTAGATGTTATTTCAAATGTGGTTAGAAATCATTGGAAAAATTGAGCAAAGGTGTGATGTGGTCTGATTTTACTCTAAAGAAAAGATTACTCTGATTGTTAGGGAACAAGAAAGGAAAAAGAATCATTCATATAGTCCAGGGAAGAGAGATTATGGTGGCTTAGACAAGGATAAGACAATTAATTAGATTTATAATTAACTGGGTTTGGGATACATTTTAAAGTTACAGCTGACATGACTTCTTGATAAATATGACATATAAAAGAAAGAAAGAAATCAAAGATAACCAGTTTTGGCAACTAAGTGAACTGTGGTGCTATTTCCTAAAACATGAAACATCAAAGCAGAAATGGGTTGGGGGACAATAAAGAGTGATGTTTTGGCCATGATAAGTATGAAACGCCTATCAGATATGGAATGAGAGATACTGAGCGGACACTTGGGATAATTCTGGAAGAGAATTTCATGGCAGAAATCAGGAAAAAAATATAGTACATCCATAGAAGAGGAACAGAATGATACAGCAATGAACAAAAGAGACAAAAATCTAACCCTCATAAAGTTTATACTCTAGTGACAATAGCCAATGCTTCTTTAGTTTAGCTTATTATGTGCTACATATTGGGGCTTGTGAGGTGGTGCTAGTGGTGAAGAACCTGCCTGCCAATGCAAGAAATATAAGAGATCCAGATTCAATCCCTGGGTTGGGAAGATCCCCTGGAGGAGGGCACGGCAACCCACTCCAGTATTCTTTCCTGGAGAATCCCATGGACAGAGGAGCCTGGTAGGCTACGGCCCATAGGGTCACAAGAGTTGGACACAACTGAAGTGACTTAGCACACATGCACGTGTTACATATTATTCTAAGTACTTCACTTATAATAACATATAATATTCACAAAATCCCATGTGATAGGTGTTACTACTATATTCATTTTTGAAATGAGGAAATTAAACAAAAGTAAAGTTAAGAGACTTGCCAAAGGCCATATTGCTAATAGATGATAGTGAAACTTGAACTGAGTCTGGTCCTGGAGTCTGTGTTCTTAAGTATCACATTATGTCTCATTCAAAAGAGAAATAATTCAGGGGCGGTCCTAAGATGGCAGAGGAATAGGATGGGGAGACCACTTTCTCCCCCACAAATTCCTCAAAAGAACATTTGAACGCTGAGCAAATTCCACAAAACAACTTCTGAATGCTGGCAGAGGACATCAGGCACCCAGAAAGGCAGCCCATTGTCTTCAAAAGGAGGTAAGACAAAATAGAAAAAAAGAGAGACAGAAGAGGTAGGGATGGAGATCCCTCCCGAGAAGGGAGTCTTACAAAAGAGAGAAGATTCCAAACACCAGGAAACAATCTCACCAGCGGCTCTGTGGCGAGTCTTGGAATCTCAGAGGGCAACATAACCAGGAGGAAAAATAAGTAAATAAATAGTTAAAAGCCACAGATTATGTGCCTAACAGCAACTCCCAGCAGAGAAGCAGCCCAGCTGCTCACATCTGCCACTAGCAAGCATGGGCTGGACAGGGAGGCACGGGCTGCATTGCTTAGGGTAAGGACCAGGCCTGAATGCCCCGAGGGCAATCTGAGGGAACTAACTTGAGATAGCAACCCAGACTGTGGGGTAGCCAGAGAGAGAGAGGGGAAAAAAAGAGAGAGAGAACTATCCCATGAAAAGCCCTAACCTGAGACACTGCCAGGCCCGCTCACAAAACAAAGGACTGGGCAGAGCTAGCCGGCTGTGGACCAGCCGATCTCCCGCTGGAGACAGGCAGGCAGGGACAGCCAGAGTTGGAAGGGGGCAATTGCGGCCCCAGAGAGGCATCCTCTACCAAACTGCAAGCAGGTTTCGTTGCTAACCAAAACTTCTTGGGATTCTGGACGGTTCACATCTGCCAGGAGGGTCGCAGCCAGAGATCAGCTCCCCAGAAGAGACACACGGTACACCTGAGAAGGCATGCCTGTTGTACACCCAGAAAACCAAGTGGCTGGGACGGAGGAGGGGATAAGGCAGAGCCCCCACCTGGGGGTGACTGCACTTGCCAAGCACCTGGTCACCTGAGCTGCTCGGACCTGGGAAGGGCACAAAACGCAGGCCCAACCGAGTCTGCGCCTTTGGGGAGTACTCAAGAACCTGAACCTGAGCGACTTAGACGTGGGAAGTGCACGAACCCAGGGCCCGCCTCAGACAGTTTCCCGCAGAGCAACTTAAAGCCTGAGAAGTGTAGACCATGAAAGCACAAACACCATGAACCGGGGCAAACCCAGTGCAGCTGAAACACTGTGAGCACTCCCCACACACGCCAGTGAGATTTGTCTGCAGTGTTCCTCCTTCCCCACAGCACAACTGAACAAGGGAGCCTAAAAAAGTGATCACCACCGCCCCCTCCTGTCAGGGCAGAAATTAGATGCTGAAGAGACCAGTAAATAGAAGAAGCTAAAATAAACAGAGGGAACCGCTTTGGAACTGACAGGTGCAAGAGATTAAAACCCTGTAGTTAGAAGAAGTGAAACTCTCACTGTTTGCAGATGACATGATCCTCTACATAGAAAACCCTAAAGACTCTACCAGAAAATTACTAGAGCTAATCAATGAATATAGTAAAGTTGCAGGATATAAAATTAACACACAGAAGTTCCTTGCATTCCTATATACTAACAATGAAAAAACAGAAAGAGAAATTAAGGAAACAATACCATTCACCATTGCAACAAAAAGAATAAAATACTTAGGAGTATATCTACCTATAGAAACAAAAGACCTATACATAGAAAACTATAAAACACTGATGAAAGAAATCAAAGAGGACACAAACAGATGGAGAAACATACCGTGTTCATGGATTGGAAGAATCAATATTGTCAAAATGGCTATTCTACCCAAAGCAGTCTATAGATTCAATGCAATCCCTATCAAGCTACCAACGGATTTTCACAAATAGAACAATAATTTCACAATTTGTATGGAAATACAAAAAACCTCAAATAGCCAAAGTAAATCTTGAGAAAGAAGAATGGAACTGGAGGAATCAACCTGCCTGACTTCAGACTCTACTACAAAGCCACAGTCATCAAGACAGTATGGTACTGGCACAAAGACAGAAATATAGATCAATGGAACAGAATAGAAAGCCCAGAGATAAATCCACGAACCTATGGACACCTTATCTTTGACAAAGGAGGCAAGGATATACAATGGAAAAAAGACAACCTCTTTAACAAGTGGTGCTGGGAAAACTGGTCAACCACTTGTAAAAGAATGAAACTAGAACACTTTCTAACACCATACACAAAAATAAACTCAAAATGGATTAAAGATCTAAATGTAAGACCAGAAACTATAAAACTCCTAGAGGAGAACATAGGCAAAACACTCTCCACATAAATCACAGCAAGATCCTCTATGACCCACCTCCCAGAATATTGGAAATAAAAGCAAAACTAAACAAATGGGGACCTAATGAACTTAAAAGCTTTTGCACTACAAAGGAAACTATAAGTAGGTGACAAGACAGCCTTCAGATTGGGAGAAAATAATAGCAAATGAGAGAAACAGACAAAGGATTAATCTCAAAATATACAAGCAACTCCTGAGCTCAATTCCAGAAAAATAAATGACCCAATCAAAAAATGGCCAAAGAACTAAACAGACATTTCTCCAAAGAAGACGATCCAGATGGCTAACAAACAATGAAAGATGCTCACATCACCATTATTAGAGAAATGCAATCAAACACATGAGGTACATTACAGACACGCCAGTCAGGATGGCTGCTAATCCAAAGTCTACAAGCAATTAATGCTGGAGAGGGTGTGGAGAAAAGGGACCCTCTTACACTGTTGGTGGGAATGCAAACTAGTACAGCCGCTATGGAACAGTGTGGAGATTTCTTAAAAAACTGGAAATAGAACTGCCATATGACCCAGCAATCCCACTTCTGGGCATACACAACTGAGGAAACCAATCTGAAAGAGACACGTGCACCCCAATGTTCATCGCAGCACTGTTTAATAATAGCCAGGACATGGAAGCAACTAGATGCCATCAGCAGATGAATGGATATAAGGAAGCTGTGGTAACATATACACCATGGAATATTACTCAGCCTTAAAAGAATTCATTTGAACAGTCCTAATGAGATGGATGAAGCTGGAGCCCATTATACAGAGTGAAGTGAAGAGAAAGATAAAGAACATTACAGCATACTAACGCATATATATGGAATTTAGAAAGATGGTAACGATAACCCTATATGTAAAACAGAAAAAGAGACACAGAAATACAGAACAGACTATTGAACTCTGTGGGAGAATGTGAGGGTGGGATATTTCAAAAGAACAGCATGTATACTATCTATGGTGAAACAGATCCCCAGCCCAGGTGAGATGCATGAGACAAGTGCTCGGGCCTGGTGCACTGGGAAGACCCAGAGGAATCGGGTGGAGAGGGAGGTGGGAGGGGGAATCGGGATGGGGAATACGTGTAAATCTATGGCTGATTCATATCATTGTATGACAAAACCCACTGAAATGTTGTGAAGTAATTAGCCTCCAACTAATAAAAAATTAAAAAAAAAACAAAAAAAAAAAACCCTGTAGTTAGCTCCGACTACAAAGGAAGGGGCCTATAGATCTTGAGAAGTATAAGTCAGATCAAGGAACAATCTGAAAATGAACTGACCCCACACTGTCGAAAACAGCTACAGAGAAATTCCTAGATATATTTTTACTATTACCATTTTTAAAAATTTTTTATTTTTTTTAATTTTTAAGTCCTCTATTACTCCTTTAGTTTTCATTTTTATAACATACAATTACATTGCAAAAAAGACCCTATTTTTAAAGCATACTTCATATATATATTTTATAATTTTTGTGACTTTGTTGTTTTTTAATATTGTATTTTTGAAATCTAACCTCTACTCTAGATTTTTAATGTTTGCTTTTTGGTATGTTATCAATTTTGTGCCTTTAAGAACCCACTCCTCAGCACCCATTTTTACTTGTGAGTGAGATTACTGGCTTGATTGCTCTCTCCCCCTTTTAGGTCTCCGTTTTCTTTAACAGGTTACCTCTATCTCCTCCCTCTCCCTTCTCTTCTAAACCCAACTCTGAATTTCTTTGTGTGTTCTGGGCTGTGGAGAACACTTAGGGAACTGATTACTGGCTGGATCTATCTCTCTCCTTTTGATTCCCCCTTTTCTCCTCCTGGCCACCTCTGTCTCCTTCCTGCCTCTTCTCTTCTCTGTGTAACTCTGTGAACATCTCTGAGGGGTCCAGACTGTAGAGAGCACATAGGGAATTGATTACTGGCTAGCTTGCTCTCTCTCCTTTTGACTCCCCCTCTTCTCCTCCTGGTCACCTCTATCTCTCTTCTCCCTCTTCTCTTCTCCATGTAACTCTGTGAAACTCTCTGGGTTTCCCTCATTGTGGAGAAACTTTTCATCATTAACCTAGATGTTTATCATTGGTGCTGTATAGATGGAGAAGTCTTGAGACTACTGTAAGAATAAGACTGAAAACCAGAGGCAGGAGGCTTATGTCCAAAACCTGAGAACACCATAGACGCCTGACTCCAGGGAACATTAATCAATAAGAACTCATAAAAAGCCTCCATACCTACACTGAAACCAAGCACCACCCAAGAGCCAACAAGTTCCAGAGCAAGACATACCATGCAAATTCTCCAGCAACACAGGAACATAGCCCTGAGGTTCAATATACAGGCTGCCCAAAGTCACACCAAACCCACTGACATCTCAAAACACACTACTGGACAGTTGATTGCACTCCAGAGAGAAGAAATTCAGCTCCGCCCACCAGAACACTGACACAAGCATCCCTAACCAGGAAACCTTGACAAGCCACTCGTCCAATCCCACTCACAGCGAGGAACATCCACAATAAACAAGAACCACAAACTGCCAGAATACAGAAAGGCCACCCCAAACACAGCAATATAAACAAGATGAAAAGACAGAGAAATACTCAGCAGGTAATTAAAAGAAATGAGGACAAACTCAGAGACCTCTGGGACAATGTGAAATGCTCCGACATTCGAATCGTGGGAGTCCCAGAAGAAGAAGACGAAAAGAAAGACCGTGAGAAAATACTTGAGGAGATAATAGTTGAAAATACCCTAAAACGGGGAAGGAAATAGTCACCCAAGTCCAAGAAACCCAGAGAGTCCCAAACAGGATAAATCCAAGACAAAACACCCCAAGACACATATTAATCAAATTAAAAAGATCAAACACAAAGAACAAATATTAAAAGCAGCAAGGGAAAAACAGCAAATAATACACAAGGGGATTCCCATAAAGATAACAGCTTATCTTTCAACAGAAACTCTTCAGGCCAGAAGAGAATGGCAGACATACTTAATGTGATGAAAGAGAAAAACCTACAACCCAGATTACTGTACCCAACAAGGATCTCATTCAAATATGAAGGACAAATCAAAAGCTTTACAGACAAGCAAAAGCTGAGAGAATTCAGCACCATCAAACCAGCTCTCCAATAAATGTTAAAAGGATCTTCTCTAGACAGGAAACACAGAAAGGGTGTATAAACTCGAACCCAAAATAATAAAGTAAATGGCAATGGGATCATACTTATCAATAATTACCTTAAGTGTAAATGGGTCAAATGCCCCAACCAAAAGACAGACTGGCTGAATGGATACAAAAACAAGACCCCTATATATGTTGTCTACAAGAGCCCCACCTCAAAGCAAGGGACACAGACAGAATGAAAGTGAAGGGCTGGAAAAAGATATTCCATGCAAATAGAGACGAAAAGAAAGCAGGAGTAGCAATACTCATATCAGATAAAATAGACTTTAAAATAAAGGCTGTGAATAGAGACAAAGAAGGACGCTACATAATGACCAGAGGATCAATCCAAGAAGAAGATATAACAATTATAAATATATATGCACCCAACATGGGAGCACTGCAATATGTAAGGCAAATGCTAACAAGTATGAAAGGGGAAATTAACAATAACACAATAACAGTGGGAGACTTTAATATCCCACACACACCTACAGACAGATCAACTAAAGAGAAAATTAACAAGGAAACACAAACTTTAAATGATACAATAGGCCAGTTAGACCTAATTGATACCTATAGGACATTTCACCCCAAAACAAGGAATTTCACCTTTTTCTCAAGTGCACATGGAACCTTCTCCAGGTTAGATCACATCCTGGGCCATAAATCTAGCCTTTGTAAATTCAAAAAATTGAAATCATTCCAAGCATCTTTTCTGACCATAATGAAGTAAGATTAGATGCCAATTACAGGAGATAAACTATTAATAATTCCAACATATGGAAGCTGAACAACACGCTGCTAAATAACCAACAAATCAAAGAAGAAATCAAAAAAGAAATCAAAATATGTATAGAAACGAATGAAAATGAAAACACAACAACCCAAAACCTATGGGACACTGTAAAAGCAGTGCTAAGGTGAAGGTTCATAGCGATACAGGAATACTTAAGAAAAAAGAAAAAAAGTCAACTAAATAATCTAACTCTACACCTAAAGCAACTAGAAAAGGAAGAAATGAAGAACCCCAGGGTTAGTAGAAGGAAAGAAATATTTAAAACTATGGCAGAAATAAATGCAAAAGAAACAAAGGAGACCATAGCCAAAATCAACAAAGCTAAAAGCTGGTCCTTTGAGAAGATAAATAAAATTGACAAACCATTAGCCAGACTCATCAAGAAAAAAAGGGAGAAGAATCAAATCAACAAAATTACAAATGAAAGTGGAGAGATCACAACAGACAACACAGAAATACAAAAGCTCATAAGAGACTACTATCAGCAACTATAGGCCAATAAAATGGAGAACTTGGAAGAAATGGACAAATTCCTAGAAAAGTATAACTTTCCAAAACTGAACCAGGAAGAAATAGAAAATCTTAACAGTCAAATCACAAGCATGGAAATTGAAACTGCAATCAGAAATCTTCCAGCAAACAAAAGCCCAAGACCAGACGGCCTCACAGCTGAATTCTACCAAAAATTTAGAGAAGAGCTAACACCTATCCTACTCAAACTCTTCCAGAAAACTGCAGAGGAAGGTAAAGTTCCAAACTCATTCTATAAGGCCACCATCACCCTAATCCCAAAACTAGACAAAGATGCCACAAAAAAAGAAGACTACAGGCCAATATCACTGATGAACATAGATGCAAAAAACCTTAACAAAATCCTAGCAAACAGAATGCAACAACATACTAAAAAGATCATATATCATGACCAATTAGGCTTTATCTGAGGGATGTAAGGATTCTTTAATATACACAAATCAATTAATGTAATACACCACATTAACAAACTGAAAGATAAAAACCATTCAATTATCTCAATAGATGCAGAGAAAGCCTTTGACAAAATTCAACATCCATTTATGATTAAAAAAAAAAAACCAGAAAGCAGGAATAGAAGGAACATACCTCAATATAATAAAAGCTATATATGACAAACCCACAGTAAACATTATCCTTAATGGTGAAAAATTGAAAGCATTTCTCCTAAAGTTAGGAACAAGACAAGGGTGCCCACTCTCACCACTACTATTCAACATTGTTTTGTAAGTTATAGCCACAGAAATCAGAGAAGAAAAATAAATAAAAGGAATAGAGATTGAAAAAAAAGTAAAACACTCACTGTTTGCAGATGGCATGATCCTCTACATAGAAAACCCTAAAGACTCCACCAGAAAATTACTAGAGCTAATCAATGAATATAGTAAAGTTGCAGGATATAAAATTAACACACAGAAATCCCTTGCATTCCTATACATTAACAATGAGAAAACAGAAAGAGAAATTAAGGATACAAGTCCATTCACCATTGCAACAAAAAGAATAAAATACTTAAGAATAAATCTACCTAAAGAAACAAAAGATCTATATACTGAAAACTATAAAACACTGATGAAAGAAATCAAAGAGCACACAAATAGATCGAGAAATATACCATGTTTATAGATTGGAAGAATCAATTCAGTGAAAATGAGTATACTACCCAAAACAATCTATAGATTCAATGCAATCCCTATCAAGCTACCAATGGTATTTTTCACAGAACTAGAACAAAAAATTTCACAAATTGTATGGAAATGCAAAAAAACCTCAAACAGTCAAAGCAATCTTGAGAAGGTAGAATGGAACTGGAGGAATCAACCTGCCTGACTTCAGGCTCTACTACAAAGCTACAGTCATCAAGACAGTATGGTACTGGCACAAAGACAGAAATATAGATCAATGGAACAAAATAGAAAGCCCAGGGATAAATCCACACACCTATGGACACCTTATCTTTGACAAAGGAGGCAAGAATATACAATGGAGAAAAGACAACCTCTTTAACAAGTGGTGCTGGGAAAACTGGTCAACCACTTGTAAAAGAATGAAACTAGAACACTTTCTAACACTTTCTAAAATAAACTTAAAATGGATTAAAGACCTAAATGTAAGATCAGAAACTATAAAATTCCTAGAGGAAAACATAGGCAAAACACTCTCTGACATAAATCACAGCAGGATTCTCTATGACCCCCCTCCCAGAATATTGGAAATAAAAGCAATAATAAACAAATGGGATCTAATTAAACTTAAAAACTTTTGCGCAACTAAAGGAAACTATAAGCAAGGTGAAAGGACAGCCTTCAGAATGGAAGAAAATAAGAGCAAACAAAGCAATGGACCAAGAATTAATCTCAAAAATATACAAGCAGCACATGCAGCTCAATTCCAGAAAAATAAACGACCCAATCAAAAGATGGTCCAAAGAACTAAACATACATTCCTCCAAAGAAGGCATACAGATGGCTAACAGCACATGAAAAGATGCTCAACATCACTTATTATCAGAGAAATGCAAATCAAAACCACAGTGAGGTACCATTACACCAGTCAGAATGGCTGCTATCCAAATATCTACAAGCAATAAATTCTGGAAAGGGTGTGTAGAAAAGGGAACCCTCTTACACTGTTTGTGGGAATGTAAACTAGTACAGCCCCTGTGGAGAACCGTGTGGAGATTCCTAAAAAAACTGGAAATAGAACTGCCATATTACACAGCAATCCCACTGCTGGGCATACACACTGAGGAAACCAGAATTGAAAGAGACACATGTACCCCAATGTTCATCGCAGCACTGTTTATAATAGCCAGGACATGGAAGCAACCTAGATGTCCATCAACAGATGAATGGATAAGAAAGCTGTGGTACATATACACAATGGAGTATTACTCAGCCACTAAAAAAGAATGTATTTGAATCAATTCTAATGAGGTGGATGAAACTGAAGCCTATTATACAGAGTGAAGTAAGCCAGAAAAGAAAACACCAATATAGTATACTAACACATATATATAGACTCTATAAAGATGGTAACGATAACCCTATATGTGAGATAGCAAAAGAGACACAGATGTATGGAACAGTCTTTTGGATTCTGTGGGAGAGGGCGAGGGTGGGATAATTTGGGAGAATAGCATTGACATATGTGTATTATCATATGTGAAACGGATCACCAGTCCAGATTCGATGCATGAGACAGGGTGCTCAGGGCTTGTGCACTGGGATGACCCAGAGAGATAGGATGGGGAGGGAGGTGGGAAGGGGGGTTCAGGATGGGGAACACATGTACACCTGTGGCAGATCCATGTCTAAGTATGTCAAAACCACTAAAATATTGTAAAGTAATTAGCCTCTAATTAAAATAAATAAATCTATATTTAAAAAATTAAAAAATATTAAAAAATTTAAAAAGGGAAATAATATATAGATAAAGGTGAAGGCATATAGATTGTGAGATATAGTTTTTTTTGTGACAGAGGGATATATCATATGTCTAGAAAGGGAGGAGTGATAAAGAAACTCACAGGAAATTATGCAGCAGCTGCTTTCAAATTAGCATATTTGTTCAATCCCCATGACAACACTAAATGTTAGATTATATTATTCTCATTTCCACACAGAAGACAAACAGGTAAAGGTTTTGCACAGAGATATGTTTGCAGGGCATGAAGAGAAGCCCTTACATCTTAGGGTTATAGCCCTAACTCTAAAGTAAAAAATGACAGGTTATGCAGAGTAAGTACATATGCTTCAAAATGATGTGACCAAAAAGGCATAATATTAAGTTTAACTTAACTCAAAACTGCACCTCTCTTGATGAAGAGATAAAGGGCTACTAGGGCGATATTTTGTTCACACTTAAATCCCAATATTTCTATTTTCTGAACACTAGCATTGACATGTTTTGCGTGAAACAAAATGAGAAATACATGAGTTAATATAAGATTTTCCCTGGTGGCTCAGATGGTAAAGAGTCTACCTGCAATGCAAGAGATCAAGGTTCAATCCCTGAGTCAGGAAGATCTCCTGAAGAAGGACATGGCAACCCACTCCAGTATTCTTGCCTGGAAAATCCCAAGGATGGAAGAGCCTGGCGGGCTACAGTCTGTGGGATCACAAAGACTCAGACATAATTAAGCACGTGCACACTAGACCAGTCTTTTCTATACTCTATAGGCAATTTTAATTTATCCAAATTTGAAAATATGGATTGAATATGATTTTATCATCAACATGATAAAAAGATTAATGGTCTTCAGTCAGTCTAAGTCTCTATGGCACTTCCAACAATTATTCAGGTGTTTAAATTAACATATATCTTGTGATTTTATAAGTACCAAGCATCAGCATCACTTCAGTAACATTCTGTTACAACACTATCTATTTGACCACTTCCTTTGAGACAAAAAACAATGAAAATACCAGTGCATGGGTTTTAAAAGTTACACTTTATATAACATTGACTAAATGTTTTTATTTTTAATAAGCTCCATTGATATATGCCTTATGTCTAATAAAATGCTCACAGTTAAGTATATATTTTGTTGAACTTTGAGAAATGAATATACCCATGTTGTTGTTCAGTCACTAAGTCTTGTCCAACTCTTGCAACTCCATGGACTGCAGCACACCAGGCTTCCCTGTCCTTCAGTATCTCCCGGAGTTTTCTTAAACTCATGTCCATTGAATCAGTGATGCCATCCAACCACAGCATCCTCTGTCATCCCCTCCTCCTCCTGCCCTCAATCTTTACCAGCATCAGGATTTTTTCCAATAATTTAGCTATTCTTATCAGGTGGCCAAAGTATTGGATCTTCAGCTTTGGCATCAGTCCTTCCAATGAAATATTCAGAGTTGATTTCCTTTAGGATTGACTGGTTTGATCTCCTTGCTGTCCATGCAACTCTCGAGAGTCTTCTCCAGCACCACAGTACAAAAGCATCAACTCTTTGGCATTTAACCTTCTTTATGGTCCAACTCTCACATATGTGCATGACTACTGGAAAAACCATAGCTTTGACTATATGGACCTTAGTTGGTAAAGTGATGTCTCTGCTTTCTGATATGCTTTCTAGGTTTATCATGGCTTTTCTTCCAAGGAGCAAATGTCTTTTAATTTCATGGCTGCAGTCACCCATCCACTCATGTTACCACCACCACAGTAAACGTATGAAACATTCTTTCATCCCCAAAAGTTTCCCGTGTCCTCCTTCTCAGTCAATTATTTTAGTCAAATCACCCCTAAACATTGACTACCTCTTTTGGCTGGCCAGGGATTGTCCCAAGATTTGCACTAAAATTCCTACATCCTGGGGAAACGTCTCAGTAGCAGATAAAGCAAGATGGTGGACTACTGATCTGTTTTCTGTCATTATAGATTAGTATTGCCTGTTTTAGAGTTTCATACAAATGGAATCATGCAATATGTGTGCTTTCACATCTCAGCATAATAATTTTAAGGTTCATCCTTGTGGTTGCATGCAATAGCAATTCATTTAAAAAAAAGACTGAATAGTATTATATTCTCTGGGTATACCACAATTTGTTCATTCATTTACCTATGATGGATGTTTGGGTGGATCTCGTTCTTAGTTGTGAAAAATACTGTTACACAAATTGATACACAGATATTTTTGTGAACATATGTTTCAATTTCTCTTCAGTAAATAGCAGTAATTCTCTAGGTCATAAGATAAATATATGTTTAAGTTTACGGAAAACTGGCAAATTACTTTCCAAAGTAGTTGTACTATTTTACATTCCTACAAACAATATATGTGTCCTAGTTGTTGCACATTTTTGCTATAAATTTTTTATCAGTATTTTAAATTTTAGTGGTTATGTAGTAAAACCTTGTGGTTTTTGTCTACATTTCTTTTGATAATAATGCTGAGAATTTTTCAAGTGCTTATTTGCCATCCACATGTCTTTTGGGTGCTTGATAAGCATCAAAAACAGCATATGTAAATCCAAATATATGATGCTGCCTCTCATCCCCATGAACCTTGAAATCATTGTTAGTTCTGTCACATCCCTCAGGAAATACAGTAGCAAATTGAATTTGCCCTATATTTTAATATACTTATAAACTTACTCTGCTCACTACTTTCATAAGTATCCCAATCCAAGCCACCATCATTCTCTTGCCTGGACTAGTCAATAGCTTATCAACTGGTTTCTATGCTTCCATTCTTGCTCAACCATCAGTTTTATTCTCCACACAACAGCCAAATTGATGCTTGTAAAATATATCATGTATTCAGTACCTAATGAACCCTGATGGCTCCAGGCCTATAAAATAACTGGTATAAGACACTATATGATCTTGCCTCTTTGCTACCATTCTGACCTTGTTTCCTACCACTCATCTTTGTTTTACTTCATTTCACCCAAAGAGACATCTTTGTTGTTCCCTGAACATACCAAGTATGCACCTGCCTTTAGGACATTTGTACTGTTATTTCCTCTGCCTGGTTTCTTTTTTTCACAACAGATATCCATGGGGTTTGCTTGCTCACTTCTTCAGATGTCAGCTCAAATGCTTTCTTAACATTGAGGTAGTCTTTGGCTAAATGGCTTCCCAGATGGCTCAGTGGTAAAGAACCTGCCTGCCAATGCAGGAGACATGAGTTTGATCCCTGGGTCAGGAAGATCCCCTGGAGTAGAAAATGGCAACCCACTCCAGTATTCTTGCCTGGGAAATCCCATGGAGAGAGGAGCCTGGTGAGATATAGTCCATGGGGTTGCAAAGAGTTGAACATGACTGAGCACACATGCACGGTCTTTGATCATCTTATATAAAGTCACTCCCGTCACTCTCTATTCCCCTTTCCCTATCTTATTTTTATTCATACTACATACATCCACTTGGCTGTTAAATATTTACATTTTAATTCATTGTCTGCCTTCTCCATAACATTCACTCTTCAAGAGTGTCTGATTTTCTCATATGGCTATCCCTACAGCTCAAATTATGCTTGGTATAATGAGAACTATATAAACCCTTGTTGAATGAATAAACATGGATTATCCTTCCACGCCAACCAAGTCCACCTCCTGGATCACATTTTAAGTTCTCCATAAGGAGGAATCTTACCTCATTCTTTTCATAGTACCTTATATGAGGTAAATATTAAACATTCAAAGATTCTTGATTGGATTTTGCATACTTGAAATACTGTCCAACAAGCCTAGTTAGGATTGAAATTAGCTAGGAAATGCTGATGTCTAACATTATCTTGAATTGATGTTACAGGAATAGCTAATGCATTTGATAAATTGTAAAATAGATAAACTTGTTTATTATTTTTCAGGTTCAGCTAATACTTACTGTGCTTCCTACATAACACAAAGAATTTTAAGTGTTTTTGTATAACATTTAATATTAGATAAATTGATTTTCAGATTTAAGTAACTCTCCTAAAGTTATAGATCTAAGATATTACATAACTAGAATTCTAATTCTTTCACTCATGGTTCCAAATTCTGTGCTGTACTTCCCCTTTTCATTGTTTCTTCTCTAGCCACATGTTTCCTAGTTATTGCCTCTGTCTACTCCATCTTTCATTCTCTAAAACATGTCACATCCTGAGAAGTGAGCTATTAGTCACACTATAGCCAGCCTCTTCACCTTCATCAAAACTTACCCCATTGTTGGCTTATTGTTCCACTAACCCAAATCAAGGGTAAATGACTGCTACAGCTTAGTGTGGTGACTTTACATAACAAGATTGACATCCTGTTAACAGGAATCTTTGGCTATCTAATAAAATGAGAAATCACTTTGACAATGTTTTATACTGGGCCCATACTAGAGAGGGAGCATAATAATGTATTTAGACATTTTTGGAGGCCATTTGCACATATGTCCCTAGATAGCTACAGACTGTGTGCCTTCTTCAAGAGTAAGCTTTGGGTACACATACACAGACATGTTGATATACTACTCACTCCAGTGAGTATGAAATGATGAGAATTTCTTTTCACTTACCCTTACTAGGCACTCCAATGACAGTTATCATTTTTTTTAAAAACAAGGTGACACTTGAAATCAAAATAAGGGGGGAGAATTTGTATAAAGATTATTATTTTTCTTGATCTTCATCTTTAAATGGCATGAAGTGAGTTAAATAAACTTTAAGCCACACAATTTTTACTTATTTACACCATCTACACAGGTAATAAACATTTACCAGAGAGCATCTATGTACAATGTACTGTATTTTGCACTGTGAGAGTTTTAAAAAACTGAATACTACACAATTCTAGCTCTTAGAGATTTCTGGCATCTGCTGGATAACACAAAAATGTCCATGAGAATTGGCAGGGAAGTGAGCGTAGTATTGACACATCCAGCTTCAAGTTCAATCCACTCATTCAAAAATACATACTAAGCACCTGCTATGTGTGAAGCATTATGCTAGGAACTGGGGATTAAATGATTCACATAACCTCTTGCAATTCCAGTGTGACGATATATATGAAAACAGTAGGGAAGATATAGACACAAAGAAAGGTATTTTAAAAATAGAAAAATTTCAACTGTGAACAAGTGCCATGGAAATCAGTTAACAAGAGAATTTTACCTGGACAGGAAGCTCAGGAAAGCCTTCACTGATGGAAGGATAAAGAGTGAATAGGAGTTAACCAAGTAAAAAAGGGACGGAATAATGCCCTATGCCCTCTGGCAAGAGCAAGCAATAAAGAGTATGAAAAAAGACCAGTGTGACAAAAGCAAGAAAATATGTACATAATGAATCTAGAGAGGTAGATGAAGACAGACCTATGATGCCAAGACATGTGGAGTTTCAAGTTTCAAAATTACCACAGCATTTTCATGATGGAAGAGAGCCTCCTTAATTCTATTTGTGTTGATGTATGGCACTAATCAATGCAATATTGTAAAGCAATTATCCTTCAATTAAAAATAATTTTTTAAAGTCTATCCTATGAATATACCTGATGCTAAAATCTTGTTTATTTATATGTGAATTATATGTTTATTGTTCCTATACATTATAGCTAGTTTGGTTATTCTTGTAAATTACTGTTTGACAAAAATATACAACAGATTAGAAAAGTTCACACTTGGTCTTTCATATTCTTTCCTAAACAGTATACTGAAAGAGAAAGGTGTGCATTTACAAAGATTTAGAGATCATGAGATAAATTTAAATTAGGAATTAAATATTAAAATAATTCTGGAATTAAATTCTGTAATTTTAACATATTGAGATCATTTGTTTTTCTGAGAAAAGGTCCAAAGAAAATGTGATAAAAACCACAGTTAAGTTAAATATTCTCTAGTCCTCAAACTTCTCTGACTTTTAAAGAAACAAAAGAGAGGCAAATTACTTCCTAAGATAAACAGTTTTGCTATTCTCCTCCACTTGGAGTTAAAATTTTGTACTGTATTTAAGGCTTGACCTAGTGTAATTTTAACAATCTGGATAATGCAACAAATATATGTTTTTCTAAATACTATCTATGTCACTAAGAGCTGCTTTTATATCTTTGCAAATTGGAAACTGCAGGTAAATTAAATCCATGGTACATACTTAAAGATCTGCTTCAGCCCACATAGAGTTGTATATTTTTTCCATTATATTCACGGCAGATACAATATCATAGGCATTTAGCAGAAGAAATAGACTGCATAGGTCATGCTCTCTCATTATGCACATCTATAACTTCAACAATGCATGGATCCTGTTAACATAAAGGAACTATGTAGGTGAAATATCTCTACAAAAAATTATAGCCTCTAGAGAGAAAATTGTGCTTCCTGGTTCCTACGCCAAATAGAGATCAAGAGAGCAAGAGTAAGCACAAAAGCCTCTTCTGATTTAAACAGTACAATGCCTTTATTAAGTATATGCTTGATCTAGGACCAATAGTGTCCACTTCCCAATTGCATAAAATATTAAAGCATATTTTTAAATCAAATTTTACTAACACAAAACATTTCAACTTTTTTTTTTTGGCTAGGTAATTTGAAAGTAAAAGAGGAGAGTAAAAAAGCTAGTTTAAAATTCAACATTCAAAAAATTAAGATCTTGGCATACAGTCCCATAACTTCATGGCAAATAGATGGGAAAACAATGGAAACAGTGACAGACTTTATTTTCTTGGGCTCCAAAATCACTGCAGATGGTGACTGCAGCCATGAAATTAAAAGGTGCTTGCTCCTTGGAAGAAAAGCTATGACCAAACTAGACAGCATGTTAAAAAGCAGAGACATTACTTTGCTGACAAAGGTCCATTCGATCAAAGCTGTGGTTTTTTTCCCATAGTCATGTATGGATGTGAGAGTTGGACTATAAAGAAAGCTGAGCGCCAAAGAATTGATGCTTTTGAACTGTGGTGTTGGAGAAGACTCTTGAGATTCCCTTGGCCTGTAAGGAGATCAAACCAGTCAATCGTAAAAGAAATCAGTTCTGAATATTCATTGAAAGGACTGATATTGAAGTTGAAGATCCAATACTTTGGCCACCTGATGCAAAAAACTGATTCACTGGAAAAGACCCTGATGCTGGGAAAGATTGAAGGCAGGGGGGAGTAGGGGACAACGGAGGATGAGATGGTTGGATGGCATCACTGACTCAGTGGACATGAGTTTGAGCAAGCTCTGGGAGTTGGTGATGGACAGGGAAGCCTGGTGTGCTGCAGTCCATGGGGTCGCAAAGAGTCTGACATGACTGAGCAACTGAACTGAACTGAATTTCTGTATTTATTGAAATATAGTTGACCTACATCGTCATGTTAGTTTCAAGTATACAGCACAGTGATTCAGTTATATTGTTTTTCAGATTCTTTTCCATAATAGTTTATTACAAAATATTGAGTATAGTTCCCTGTGCCATACAGTTAGGTCCTTGTTGGTTATCTACTTTATATATAGTAGTGTGTATATCAACATGATATAGAATTTTTGCATAAGGCTATTCTGTTGCTCAGGCTTTTCATTTTTTCTTTCACATGTACAAGAATTTTGAGAGATTTTAGAAACTTCAAAGATCAAACAGCTTTAATTCTGTCAATTCTTCCTTTTTAGTTTAACAACTACATCCCTATTCAATGTTCTTGAAAGCATTTTACAGTAATCAGCACGTGAAAGCTAATCTAATGATGTAGCTTAGCTAACTGTAGCTGTAACACTTCATTTTTTTTTCAGTGTGATGGTCAAATGCAGGGCAATTGCTTCCTTCCCATAACTAAAGTGGTGGCTGTGACTGAATATGAGCTATGCTACTGATTTAATATTTATTATTGTTATTATCATTATCACTATTACATAGACATTTTCAATTTTAAGTAACTTTTCACATACTGTGACTTCTAATGTTCATTAATGTCACTGTAATTTGAAAATATTTCTTAGTCCATTTGGGCTACTATAACAAAGCTCATTAATAGCTTTTCTGTGGCTAAAACATTTGTAAGGATGGTCATACTAGGAAAGAGAGACTCATAGTTGCCTCTATTACATTGATTTGAAAAAGGTGGATTATGTTTTACAGACTCCTACTTCCTTCAATCATTCTGTAAGAGATATCTAATCTATTAATTTTTCTAAATCTTCACAAAGCTATTTATAATATTATGTAATTCTACATTAGGTGATGAAAATCCTTAACAATACATCACAGTAAAAAGTAGTTAATTCATGTTGTGTCTACTTTCTATGCACGGAATAAATCTAGATTTCATGCTTTCAGAAATCACAAGAGTTTCATCCTAGGTTCAGAAGAAGACAATGAGATACTGAGAAAGAAGATAGTACTGATGTTTTCACTTTTAAAATCATGATCCATTTTGAGTTTATTTCATATATAGAGAAATTATATCATTAAGATGTTCACACTGAACTCTTCTATCCAGCCTAAAATGCTGCCTATAGTAGATCTACAAATACCTCAATCTCTCCATTGAGAGAAATAACTGTTTCTGGCACAGTGTAGGGTAGTGGGTATTCATTAGTCATATATTCCAGTTAATATATTATTATATTATACTAATTAATTTACTATGTTCTATATATATGAATTTCCAGTCAGTAAAATATATAATAAAGTTAAAAATATTATAAATATGTGCAAGTATTCTTTTGCTGCTTCTACACTTGTTATTTCATTTAATCTTTACAAAGACTCTGTGTTATGCTGTGCTTAGTTGCTCAGTCATGTCTGACTCTTTGCAACCCCATGAACTGTAGCCTTCCAGGCTCCTCTGTCCATGAGGATTCTCCAAGCAAGAATACTGGATTGGGTTTCCATGCCCTCCTCCAGGAGAATCTTCCCAACCCAGGGATCAAACTCAGGTCTCCTGCATTGCAAGTAGATTTTTTACCATCTAGGCCACCAGAGAAGCCCAAGAATACTGGAAGGGGTAGTCTGTCCTTTCTGAAGGGGATCTTCCTGACCCAGGAATTGAACTGGGGTCTCCTACATTGCAGTTGGATTCTTTACCAGCTGAGCTGCCAGGGAAGCCCTACAATGACTCTATTCAGCAATTATCAGTATCCCATTTTACAGATGAGGAATTTGAGGTTTAGCCAGGTAAGTAAGTTCCCTATAATCACATAACTAATTAATGGCTTAGCTAGAATTTGAATGAGATTAAATATAGCCTATGCTCTTTCTGTGGCCTTTGAAGTAAAAAGCTAAATACAAATCATCTATTTTAACCTTTCCTTCATAATCATCATGATACAAATCATCCTTAGCCAATAGACGTATAGATGTAACATATCAGAGTTTCAAACAGCTCTATATTCTTCTGGGCTCATGTTTCATGTGTTTCAATTGGATGACAGATTTGGGTTTCCTTTTAATTTCTTAAAAAGAAATTTATTTTCTCTAATTTTTCTTTATACTTTTTAGTTAATATTTATTTTGACCTTATTTTGAAAAATGTTTGACATACATATTGTATAAATTTAAGTTGTACAATGTGTTGACTTCATATGTATGTACATCACAAAATGATTGACATTGTAGAAATAATTAGCACTTTTATCATTTTGGATAAAAAGCCTATGGGTCAGTTATGAGAAGACCTAGCATTTGAATACAGATGTATGTGGTATAATTATTTGACATAAGCTCAATTTCCAAGCTTCCTTGGTGGCTCAGATGGTAAATAATCTGCCTGCAGTGCTGGAAACCCAGGTTCAATCCTTGGGTTGGGAAGATCCCCTGGAGAAGGAAATGGCAACCCACACAAGTATTCTTGCTTGGAGAATTCCATGGACAGAGAAGCCTGGCAGTCTATAGTCTATGGGGTCACAAAGAGTTGGACATGATTGATCGATTAACACTTTCACTTTCAATTTCCTTTTGAATGAGGTTTTCTACCTTGAACCTTTCTTTCTCTCTTTCTCTTTCTTTTCTCACCCTTAGCACTATTGACATTTTGCACCAGACAATTCTCTGTTCTGTGGGGATGTCCTGTACATTTTAAGATGTTTATCAGCATCCTTGATCTCTGCCTAGTAGATGCCAGTAGCAACTCCGTCTTCAAAAACGACAACTAAAAATTACTTCAGAAAATGTCCAAAAAAAAAAAAAAATCCCTTCAGGGACAAGGGCACTTTCTGCTGAAAACCACAGGTTTGTGACAATACCACAAAAGAAATAGAGAACAGATAAGCATTATTCATTGTAACTTTATTCAACTCAGATAAAAAGCAGAATCATAGACATTGCTTTTCTGACCAGCTTGAGAGTTATAGAGCTGACTACTGAAAAGGTTTTGAATACACAATCATAGGCATAGTTTATTTTCATTAAATTTCAAAGTATTTTACTAAATTCCCTATAGATGATAAACCCTGAAAACTATGAAGAAATCACCATGTATTCTGTGTTTTTAAAATTATTACTATCACAAATAATATTCTCAGTTGTGGTTATACCTTGCCGCGGTTACCCTACCTTGTGCTAACGTGAGTTAGATTCTGCTCTTGGCCCATGAAGTTATTTTCTCACTAGATTAAATATTGTGAAATAAAAAGAAAATATGTAAATATAATATACCCCAAAGCAAAAAATTAATTTTCAACACAGATGGGTTTTAGGTTTAATGCCAAAGATTTAAAAAATCTCATACCAGGGGAACTTTGTTTGCAACTTTAAAAAATGTTTCTGGTATTACTCTTACAGAATGATGAGTTTCATTCCCAAAGCAGACATTTGAAGGGTCATTTGAAATAAAGTGAAGAGCATTAATTATCCAGTTTATTTAGTCACAACAGTATCATTAACTCAACCCTTCTTGTCCCACAAAATGGAAAGAAGAAATGGTACATAGGAAGGTAGGTTTTATGATGTGATTTTTCCCAAACAAAAATTAATAACAAAAGTATAATTCTGAATTTTTTTATTCAATGATAACTGTATATGAAGCCACAGGAGCTGAATCTAAAAAAGGACAAGGTTAATTCCCATTCCATATGGTGAACTGATACCAATGAAGCCTTATACATTTAGCCAAGAAAATCTTATGATTATCATCAAATGATGCATTTACTTTCAGCCTTCCTTTGTCAAAAAAACATTGCAGTTTATGGATGAGCCAGGTTATCCATTAAATAATGGATCCAGTCATTGCCTTCAAAGAGCTTGTGTTAGTCTACTGAAGGTAGTTAGGTCAGAGATGCAGGCAACTGCTAGAAGTACATGTTATGTTTTATCTTTATTATTTTATTATGTTTTATCTTTTCCCCTGAACATACAAAATATATTCAATCAATGTTGAATGAAACTAAACTGAAAGACGTTATAAGAGTTAGAAAGCAGACTGAATTGTTCTAGGGAGACTTATAAATGACCTCAAATTCTTAAAATTCTCTTCAGGAAAGTTTCAGGAAATCTCAAGAAACTCTGTTTGATTATTCAAAATGTGTAGCTTGGGCTAACAAACAAGTTGAGAAAGCATGATATTTGCAGCCACCAAACATCTCAGAAATTCTGCAAGAGTCCATTAAACCAATTAATTCATACACAGTTGTCCAAATCTTTCATACCGGAAGTTTGCTCAAAATAGGTACCTTATTCTTAAATGCAAATCCCAAGGCATACACACAGCTGTGGCTTTGGTGTTAGTTCAAAGTATTTTGTGTATATGTTCCTCTATAATTAATTTGCAGTTGCACTTATACAAACAAGTTTTCTGGGGTGGGGGGGAGCTATTTCTTTATAAATGTTCAACATCCCCACTGTGGCAATATGGTTAACCTAGGAGACACACTTCCAAATGAGAATATATGAAAGGAGAGAGTTTATGATTGACCTCAAGGCACAAAGCATATCTTGTAAGAAGTTGCTCTCAAGACTGCCTTTTTCTCCTTAGCAAAAGAGTAATATCACTCAGTTTGAGTGACTCAACATGCTTAAGCCACCTTGTTTTGTTGTTCAGTTGCTAAATTGTGTCCTACTCTTTGTGACCCCATGGACTGCAGGAAGTCAGGCTTCTCTGTCCTTTTCCATCTCCCAGAGTTTCCTCAAACTCATGTCCATCAAGTTAGTGATGCCATCCAACTATTTCTTCCTCTGTTGCCCCCTTCTCCTCTTGCCCTCAATCTTTCCAGCATCAGGGTCTTTTCCAATGAGTCGGCTCTTCTCATCAGGAGGCCAATGTATTGGAGCTTCAGCTTCAGCTTCGGTCCTTCCAATGAATATTCAGGGTTGATTTCGTTTAGGATTGACTAGTTTGATCTCCTTGCTGTATGAGGGACTCTGAAGAGTCTTCTTCAACACCAAAGTTCAAAAAGCATCAGTTCCTCAGCACTCAGCCTTCCTTATGGTCCAACTCTCACACCCATACATGACTACTGGAAAAAAAAAAAAAACACAGCTTTTACTATACGGACCTTTGTTTGCAAAGTAATGTCTCTGCTTTTTAATACACTGTCTATGTTTGTCATGGCTTTTCCTTCCAAGGAACAAGCCTCATTTAGCATCTTTTAATTTTGGGGCTGCAGTCACCATGTACAGTGATTTTGGAGTCCAAGAAAATAAAATCTGTCACTGTTTCCACTTTTTCCCCATCTATTTGCCATGAAGTGGTTATCTAGCATAAATAAAGGTTCATTATTTTGTACTAAATAGTTCCAAAAAAAATCTATGAAAATGATACTTAGCCTTGAAACTGTTATGCATATCATAATTCTTTGTAAACACTAGATATAGTGACAAGATACACTCTTTAATTTTAGATGGATATTATATCAGGCATAAAAAGTTACTAAAAATAAAAGTTCTACTCAACTCAAACTAAAAAAACTAACCTTATATATATACCTCAAAGAGATACTCTATAGGGAGACCATACCATAAATCAATGACAAGAGACACCAGCAATGTAAAATTATTAAATGATAAAATCTACTTCTTAGCACTAACAGTACATTTAAAATATTCACATTTGAATGAAGTCTTATTTAAAATGATACCCATACCTCATACTATATTCAGAGACATAATCATGGAAATTTACATTTAAAGAAACACAAGAAAGAGACTGTTGTTTAGTTGCTAAGTTGTGTCCGACTCTTTTGTGACCCCATAGACTGTAGACCACCATGCTCCTCTGTCCATGGGATTTCCCAGGCAAGAATACTGGAGTAGGTTGCCATTTCTTTCTCCAGAGGATCTTCCTGATCCAGGGATGAAACCTTGGTTTCCTGCATTGGCAGGCAGATTCTTTACCACTGAGCCACCAGGGAAGACCTAAGAAATTGTTGTGCTATGCTTAGTCACTTAGTCATGTCCAACTCTTCGTGACCCTTATAGACTGTAGCCCACCAGGCACCTCTGTCTGTGGGGATTCTCCAGGCAAGAATACTGGAGTGGGGAGCAATGCCTTCCTCCTTGGGATCTTCCTGACCCAGAATCGAACTGGGGTCTCCTGCATTGCAGGCGTATACTTTACTAGCTGAGCTACTAAGGAAGCTCCAAGAAATAGATTAAATTACATAATTATATTATTCAGTTTACAGTTACCATGCAAATAGTTATTTTTTACTTAAACTTAAGTGCAATTTGAAATATACATAATAAAGTCTACACCATTCAGTGTGGTAGCCACTAATCACATGTGTCTTTTATGTTAAGATTTTAACTAATCAAAAATGCATAAAATTTAGTTTCTCCATCATGCTACTCACATCCCGAGTGCTGAATAGCCACATACTCATCATTACAGAGACTGTTATTGTCAATTTGGCTATACATGGTATAGATAATTACATTGAAAATATATGTATCTTGAAAATAGTTAAGAATTTCTAGAGAATTTATATTTTCCCCTTTACAAAGCACTCAACTTTCAAAAGTAAGGCATTTCAAAACACTAACCAATTCTAACTAATTGTGAAACACTTCTATCAATCATTCTAGCTAGAACCTTAATATTAAATTAAGATTTTTCTACTTCATGCTCTTTTGAAAATAACTTTCCTAATTTCACTGACCAGTTATCCACCACATTGATGACAAGGGTGAAGAGTATAAAGAGAAAAGTATTACATGTAATTTGACTGCTTGTCCCCATTATTATCATTATTTTCTACTTATTTTTAATTTTATTTAAAAACCTCAGGATAAGAATGGCATATCAGTAAGGATTCTCCAAAGAAACTAAACTAACAAGAATATGAATGGGCTTCCCAAGTGGCGCTAGTGGTAAAGAATTCACCTGCCAATGCAGGAGACATGAGACCCAGGTTTGATCCCTGGGTAAGAAAGATCGCCTGGAGAAGGAAATGGCAACCCACTCCAGTATTCTTGCCTGGAGAATTCCATGGACAGAGGAGCCTGGTGGGATACAGTCCATAGTGTTGCAAAGAATCAAACACAATGGAAGCAAATTTGCACGCATGCACACACATACACATATACATGCATATATATGATTTATGTCTAAGGAAGTGGCTCACAGAATTGTGGGAGAAGGTAAGTATGAAAGCTGTTAGGCAGTCTAATAGATGGAAAACTCAGGCAAGCATTAGTTTTGCAATCTTGAGGCAGAATTTCTTTCTCTTTTGGAAACCTCAATTTTTGCTCTTAAAGCCTTAAACTGAGTGGATAAGGCCTATTCACACTGTTAAAGGTAATAAAGACAATGATTATAGATGTTAATACATGGAAAAATTACCTTCACAGCAACACCTAGATTAGTGCTTGGTTAAATAACTGGCCCTAGTCTAGTTGACAAGAAGCAGTGATGTTATTTTGATGGAAAATGTTTGTCTAGTCAAAGCTATGGTTTTTCCAGTAGTCATGTATGGGTGTGAGAGTTGGACTATAAAGAAAGTTGAGCACTGAAGTATTGATGCTTTTGAACTGTGGTGTTGGAGAAGTCCCTTGGACTGCAAGGAAATCAAACCAGTCCATCCTAAAGGAAATCAGTCCTGAATAGTCATTGCAAGGACTGATGCTGAAGCTGAAACTCCAATATTTTGGCCACCATGCGAAGAGTCAACTTATTAGAAAAGACTCTGATGCTGGGAGAGATTGAAGGCAGGAGGAGAAGGGGATGACAGAGGACGAGATGGTTGGATGGCATCACTGACTCAATGGACATAAGTTTAGGCAAGCTCCAGGAGCTGGTGATGGACAGGGAAGCCTGGCGTGCTGCAGTCCATGGGGTGGCAAAGAGTAAGATATGACTGAGTGACTGAACTGAACTGAGTCAAGCTTGACACAAAGTTAACCATCACATGGTGATGAGGTCATCTGAGTTCTCTAAAACGGGACTGGAGTAGGAGGGAGGTCTTTTTCCATAGCCAAATTGCGCTCTGGTCCCTGTAAGAATTTCTGTCTACCACTTCACATATGGGTGAAAGACTAAGCAGCCCTTGTTATGATAATGACCATAAGAGATTCTTCATCAGTGTGATTAAATGGGTAAATTGCAAGGATATCCATTCTTTTCAACTTTGGTGAATTGTCTGCAGTTTTCTGCCCTTATCTTGAAAACTATTTCCAAAAGAGTGGTGGGGTGAGTTTTTATTTATTTTCTATGTTAAAACTCAGTGAATATTACACTACTCACCTGTATCCTGCCCTCTTTCTTCTCAACTTGATACTTGTTCCTACAACTACTGAGCTTCTTCTCAGCCTCCTTCCTTTTCTTCCATTGCTCCAACCTCAATTTATTTCAAAAACTTAAATGTAGATCAACTTCCTAAATAAAAACTTTAAACAATGTATTCTGAAAAAGTTGTTGTTGTTGTTCAGTTGCTCAGTCATCTCTGACTCTTTGCCATCCCATGGACTGCAGAACGCCAGGTTTCCCTCACCTTCACCATCTCCCAAAGCTTCTCCAAACTCATGTCCATTGAGTCAGTGATGTCATCCAATCATCTCATCCTCTGTTGTCCCCTTCTCCTCCTGCCTTCAATCTTTACCAGTATCAGGGTCTTTTCTAATGAGTCAGCTCTTTGCATCAGGTGACCAAAATATTGGAGCTTCAGCTTCAGCATCAGTCCTTCCAATGAATATTCAGGATTGGTTTCCTTTAGGATTGACTGGTTTGATCTCTTTGCAGTCCAAGGGACTTTCAAGAGTCCTCTCCAACACCACAGTTCAAAAGCATCAATTCTTCAGTGTTTAGCCTTCTTTATGGTCCAACTTCCACATCCATGCCTGGCTATTGGAAAAACCATAGCTTTAACTATATGAACATTTGTTTGCAAAGTAATGTCTCTGCTTTTTAATGTGAGGTCTAGGTTTGTCATAGCTTTTTTCCAAGGAGCAAGTGTCTTTTAATTTAATGGCTGCAGTCACCATCTGCAGTGACTTTGGAGCCCAAGAAAATAAAGTCTGTCACTGTTTCCATTGTTTCCCCATCTATTTGCCATAAAGTGATGGGACCAGATGCCATGATCTTCTTTTTTTGAATGTTGAGCTTTAAGCCAGCTTTTTCACTCTCCTCTTGAACAGTATGAAAAGGCAAAAAGATTTTCTAAAAAAATAAAAGGAAAAAAAGTCCGTCTTTCTCCACAGGTCAGTAGGTGCCCAATATGCTACTGGAGAAGAGTTAAGAAATAGCTCCAGAAGGAATGAAGAGGCTGAGTGAAACTGGAAACACCGCCAAGTTGTGGGTGTGTCTGGTGGTGAAAGTTAAGTCCAATGCTGTAAAGAACAATATTGCATAGGAACCTAGAATGTTAGGTCCCTGAATCAAGGTAAATTGGAAGTGGTCAAACAGGAGATGGCAAGAGTGAACATTGACATTTTAGGAATCAGTGAACTAAAATGGACTAGAATGGGTGAATTTAATTCAGATGACCATTATATCTACTTCTGTGAACAAGAATCCCTTAGAAGAAATGGAGTCGCTCTCATAGTCAACAAAAGAGTCTGAAATGCAGTACTTGGGTCCAATCTCAAAAATGACAGAATGATCTCTGTTCGTTTCCAAGGCAAACCATTCAATATCACAGTAATCCAAGTCTGTGCCACAATCACTAATGCTGAAGAAGCTGAAGTTGAACATTTCTACGAAGACCTACAAGACCTTCTAAAGCTAACATCAAAAGATGTCCTTTTCATCACTGGGGACTGGAATGTCAAAGTAGGAAGTCAAGAGATACCTGGAATAACAGGCAAGTTTGATCTTGGAGTACGAAATGAAGCAGGGCAAAGGCTAACAGAATTTTTCCAAGAGAACACACTGGTCATAGCAAACACCCCCCTTCCAACAACACAAGAGATGACTCTACACATGGACATCACCGATGGTTCCCAAAATTACTTTGTATTAAAGGTGTTGATTTTGCACATTTAAAACTATTTCAAATTAAGATAAAATCATAGGAAAACATTGAAACAATTCATGCTATATATTCCTTAAACTCTGGGCTTAAGAGTACACATTCTGTATTTCTTATAAATGTTCATTTAATGTTTATTTTTGGCTTCAGATTAAAGCAAGAGAGAAGCTGAATATTCTTGCACATTTTAATCTCAATGTACATACTTCATGCATATACACCTATGAACTCAAATGTGAGAATGTTAAAGAATATATTTTTGATAAGATCCTGCAGTAACATGGATAATCATACATCCACAGGATTCTAGGTTGTATGCTTTGAAAGATCCAAATAAGAACGTTCAAATTTACAACTTGGAACAGCAATTGCATTAGAAGATAAAAATGGATAGTGAATAAATACAAGGTTGTAATCATTCACTGAGAAGGCCCTTGCTTACATAATAAGACATGGGAGCACAGCTTGAATAGGTTTTGTATGTTGGGAGACCCCCACAAGTGATTTGTAGCTACTTGCTTCTCCATTGCTGCACTTGATATACAGAGGGTATGTTTTTTAACCTTTCTAAGAGCCTCACCTGAGAATTTTTTTTTAATCTGTGAGAAAACTTGGAGAGGTTTCCTGGCCTATTTCCATAAAAATACAGTTTGAAACATTTTATCATGGCATGTCAATGCTTATTCATTCAAAAAATATTTGCCAAGGACTGTGGTAGGTGTTAGAGATACAGAGAAGGAGACCATCAAGTATTCACCTGAAGGAACTTACAGTGATTTGTGTGCAGTTATCACTAATTTGTACCAAAGCCCCACCAAAAAGGCATTTGTAGCTATTGTTCAGTTTGGCTCCTGAATAACCACACATCAAACATTCTAGATAGATATTTTTAGATGCATTTTTATTTGGCCATAATTTTAGATGTATAGGAAACTTGAAAAGTTAGTGTGGAGATATGAAGATATTTTATAAGCCATCTTGACTAGGTAATGGTGTCCAGACATTTAGTCAAACATTATTTATTGTGTGTCTGTGAGGGTGTTTCTGGATGAGATTAACATCTGAACTGGTATACTGAATAAAACATATTGCCCTTCCATATTGCCCTCCATTATGTGGGTGGGCCCCATATAATCATTTTAAGTCCTAAATAGAACAAAATGGAGGAGCCCTCACAGCATTTGGCATTGAAGGCCAGCGGGGCTTGAATGCAAGAGCTGCATAGGACTGGGGGAAAAGCTACTCCATTTTTGGAGAGTTCACACAAGTGTTCATGTGCACTGGGACTGAGGGAAAAGTGGTGACTCCATAGGAGTCTAGGCCAGACCTAATTGCAGGTTTTAGGGGGTTTCCTGGGGAGATGGGGGTTGGCTGTGGCTCATTGTAGGAGTAAGGACACTGGTGGCAGAGCCACTGGAGAATACTCATTGGTGTGAGCTCTCCCAGGGACCCCCATTTTGGCAACTAGATCTGGCCACACCCTACAGTCTGCAGATTCCAGTGCTGAGATGTCTCAGGTCAAACAACCAACAGTGTGAGAACACAGACTCACACATTAGGAGACAAGCTGCCTAAAGTCTTTCTGAGCACATAGCTGCCTCTAAACATATCCCTTGACATGGCCCTGCTCACCAGAGGAACAAGACCCAGGTCCACCCTCCACTGGACAGGCACAAGTTCCTCCCACTGAACAATCCCCTAGACCAACCACACCTACCAGACAGCAGACACTAGAAGCAAGAGCAATTATGACCCTGCAGCCTGAGAAATGAAGAACACAAACACAGAAAGCTAGACAAAATAAGATGGCAGAGAAATATGTTCCAGCTGAAAGAACAATATAAAACCCCACAAGAACAACTAAGTGAAATGGAGATAAGAGAGAGAAAGGGTCTGATAAAATATCTAAAGAGATAATAGCTAAAAACTTCTCTAACATGGGAAAGGCAATGCTGACTCAAGTCCATGAATCTTAATGAATCCCATATAGGATAAACCCAAGGAAGAACACTCCAAGACACCTATTAATCAAATTGACAAAAATTAAAGACAAAGTTAAAATATTAAAAACAATGAGGGAAAAACAGCAAAGAACATTCAAGGGAATTTTCATACAGTTATCAACTGAATTCTCAGCAGAAACTCTGCAGACCAGAAGGGATATATTTAAAGTGATGAAAGGGAAAAAACAACAACCAAGAATACTCTACCTATCAAGGGTCTAATTCATATTCAATGGAGAAATAAAAAGCTTTAAAGGCAAGCAAAATTAACAGAATTCAGCACCACCAAACCAGCTTTACAACAAATTCTAAAGGAACTTCCCTAGGTGGAAAAGAAAAGGGCATGACTAGTAACAAGGAAATAACAAACAGGAAAGCTCACCAGTAAAGGCAAACATATAGTAAAGGTAGGACATCATCTACACATAAATATATTATCACAACCAGCAATCACAAGGACAGTACAAATACAGGATGTTAGAAATGCATTTGAAACTAAGAGACCAGCAATTTAAAATAATCTGGTGTGTGTGTCATAAACATAGACTGTTATAAGAAAAACTCATGGTAACATCAAACCAAAAATCTACAATGGGTGTACATGCAAAAAAAGAAAAATGAATCCAAATTCAACACTAAAGACAGTCATCAAATCACAAGAGAAGAGAACAATAAAGAAGGGAAGAAAAAAGACCTACAAAATCAAATCCTAAACAGTTAATAAAATGACAATAAGAAAATTCATATGGATAATCAACTTAAATGCAAGTGGATTAAATGATCAACCCAAAATACGTAGACTGGCTGAATGAATACAAGCACAAGACCCATGTATATGCTATCTACAAGAGACCCATTTCAGATCTAGGGATTAACGCAGATTGAAAGTGAGTGAAGGGGAAAAGGATATTCCATGCAAATGGAATTTGAAAGAAATCTTGAGTAGAAATACTCATATCAGACAAAATAGACTTTAAAATAAAGAATATTACAGGAGACAAAGGACACTACGTAATGATCAAAGGATCAATCCAAGAAGATATAAAATGTTATATATGCACCCAACACAGGAGTACCTCAATATATAAGGCAAATACTAATAGACATAAAAGAAGAAATCAGCGGCAACAAATAATAGTGAAGGACTTTAACACCTCAGACAGAAAATCAATAAGGAAACACAGATCTTAAATGACACATTAGAGCAGATGGACTTAATTGATACCTATATAACATTCCATATGAAAGCAGAAGAGTACACATTTTTCTAAGTGCACAAGGAACATTCTCCAGGATAGATCACATGTTGGGCCACAAAGCAAACCTCAGTAAATTTAAGAAAATTGAAATCTTATCAAGCATATTTTCCAACCACAATGCTATAAGATTTAAAATCAACTACAATAAAAAAAATAACTGAAGAAATACCAGCATGTGGGAGGCTAAACAATATGTTGCTACACAACCAATGAATTACCAAAGAAATCAAAGAACACCTAGAGACAAATGAAAACAATAGGATGATGATCCAAAACCTTTGGGACTCAGCAAAAGCAGTTCTGAAAGGGAAGTTTATAACAACACAATCATGTCTCAAGAAACAAGAAAAAATCTCAAATAAAAACCTAACCTTATACCAAAAGCAATTAGAAAAGGAACAAACAAAATCCAATGTTAATAGAATGAAAGAAATCATAAAAATCAGAGCAGAAATAAATGAAATAGAGACAAAGTAAACAATTGCAAAAATGAACAGATCTGAAATCTGGTTCTTTGGAAAGATCAACAAAATTGATAAACCTTTAACCAGACTCATTAAAAAAACAAAAAGGATAAATGATCAAATCAATAAAATTAGAAATGAAAAAGTAGAAGTTGCAACTGACACCACAGAAATACAGAAGATCATAAGAGACTACTACAAACACTTATACACCAGTAAAATGGACAGCCTAGAAGAGATGAATTCTTTAAAAGGTACAACCTTCCAAGACTGAACCAGGAAGAAAAAGAAAATACGAACAGACAAATCACAAGTACTGAAATTGAAACTGTGATGTAACAACTTCCAGCTAACAAAAGTCCAGGACAAGATGGCTTCACAGGCAATTTCTATCAAACATTTAGATAAGAATTAACACCTATCCTCTCAAACTATTCTAAATAGTTTCAGAGTTTCTCAGATTCTTTCCTTGTTCTTCATGACTTTGACAGTTTTGAGGAGAACTAGTGATGCATTTTGTAGCATGAATCCCTATTTGGTTATTTCAAATGTTTTCTTTATTCAAGATTAGACTGGGATTATGAATTTGGGAGGATACCACAGAGGTAAAGTGCTCTTCTCATGCCATCATAACATGTGGTGCATGATATCTAAATGATATCATTCATGATAGTAACACAAATCATTTTTTAGGGAATATTTGCCAGGTTGTTCTACTATAATGTCAGCATTTCTCACTTTCTGTATTCTATTCCTGTGAAACAAGTCACTATTTCCATTTCATATGAGGAGGGGTGAAGAGAGTAATCTCCACTTCTGGGAGGTAGAAGTATCTGTATATTTTATTTGGAACTTTGAGAATTACATATTTAAGATATTTTTATTCCTCAATAGAAGAGATTGCATCAAGAGACTAAATATATGATGCTCACCTATAGAAATTCAAAGTATAGAGCTTGTGATTCATCTTGATTATACATCACATCAGGTTCATAGTGACACTTCAGAGGTTTATGGGGAATAAATCATTAAAGACCATTTTTGTCTTCATTAGGAGATGTTTTTATGTGCCTCATACTGGTGGAAGATAGCTCAGAGAAACATAGACTGAAATTTAACTCCTGTCTCTTCATTTCAGTTTCTGCAATGAAACTTCATTTCAGTTTCTGCCAATACTGGTCCTTTTGCTATCAACAGTAACTTAAAGTGTGGATTTGATGTCCTTGACAATGGGAACTAATATGAAATCTCATAAATGCTGAACACATTGTGAAAGTTACTAAAAGTCTCATGCATTTATTTAGCTCTAGCTATTTAAAAAATATGATAGTTTTTGAAACAAATATTTCTCATTGTGGTCATCCTTGGATTTTGTTTTTTATAGGTTCCACTTTTAAATCCTTTTCCAATTTTTATCACAGTTGAGGAGCTTCCCTGGTGGCTCAGTGGTGAAGAACCTGCCTGACAATGCAGTAAACATGGGTTTGATCCTTTGGTCAGGAAGACCCACTGGAGAAGGAAGCAGCAGCCCACTCCAGTATTCTTGCCTGGGAAATCCCATGGACAGAAGGTGCCTGGCGGGCCACAGTCCAAGGTGGTCACAAAACAGTCAGACACAACTTGGCAACTAAACAATAACAATGATAACCATCACAGTTGAGCATATCCTATTATTCTCTACATTGTATTAAGCAACTATTTTTTCTCCTGAAATGCATCAATGTGTACATTGGAATAACACTTTGATTCCAATCCAAAAATTACCTTTTGTCTTCTAACCCTTCTTTTTGAAAAATCAGCAACATCACTGAACATTGCTCACTAAATAATGAAGGTGAAGAGAAACTATGATTCCTACTTTAATAGTAATATTGCCTTGCAGTTTATAGAGGGCTTTCATATATGTTTTCTCATGTGATCATATGATTTGTCCCCAAAATCTCAGGAAGAAGGCATAGACTAGAAATCATCATTTTAAAATGAAAAAACTAAGACACATAGAAGTCAAAGGCTTGCCCTTACTGCTCTTGAAAATTAGCATCATATAGTATGTATATCTTTCAATCTGATTAGATGAGTTTAGACTGTGAACCAACATCTCAGTAGCTTAACACATCAACAGTTTATTTCTCACACACAAAAAATCCACTCTGAGTTGGGGAGAATCTCCAGGGTATATGACATCTATTTAGTCATTTAATATTCCAGGCTGCTTTGGTCTATCTTCCTCATCTTCAATACAATAAACACATGCTTCCAGAATTACTATGGCAAAGAAAGAGAACATGGAGAAAATCACACCAGTCCTTAGATACTTCTAACCAGAAATGGCACAGGTCACTTCTTTCATCCCATTGGATAAAGCAAGTCATATGACTGTGTCCAACTTAAAGGTGGAAAGTGCCCAAAAGGAGAAGAAAATCAGAGACTTTGTTGGACATTTGTATGTCTGCTACAAAACACTTGTTTTGTTCCCTTCCACAAGATCATACTGCCTCAACTTAGAATGTTCATGAGTAGTGTTAGTAATGACCGACCAGCTAACGAAGTTTCCTTCTGGACTTAGAGTCTAAACAATTTTAAGATTCCAATACACTTTTTCAATCCACATTAGGTAAAAGATTCTCAAAGAGGCCCTGTTACCCAGGAGTGAAGAGCTTAAGGTTTGAAGTCAGAACAAGAGTTCAAAACCATCTTTACCACTTATTATCTTTGAGACTTGGGGCTAAGTGTTTTACATCTCCAAGTGAAAAGGAAATAAAAATGGTATCTACCTCATAGATTTCTTCTGAGCATTAAGAAAGATAATGCATAAAAGTGCAGTGTTTGACATAGAGTAAACCCTCAATCGATGTGTGCAGCTTTCATTATATTGTAGCCCACTATAATGATAATATATATATTATAAATAAACAGGTCCTAGATTTTTCGAGGACAATTCCAGCATTGTCTTATTTCTCTTACCCTATATATATTGATTTTGGTGCAAAAATATCACTACAAGTATAATTCACAATATGATAAATTTGAAATCTTAAAGAAAAACAGATTATACCTAAAGATGATCACATACGAATATTAAAACACTAAACTAATATTTTGGGAAGAATCATAAGAATATAATAACATCTGCTTTATTTCCATTTTATTTAGTAAGGCCATTTGTCAGTCAGAGGTAAAAACTTAAATATTCCAATATGAAGATTATTCATAATTTCATGTCATTTATTATATTATCTTAAAGTCTTATGATACATGGCATTTAACTATTCAGTGTTTAGAGCCATGAACTCTTAAGTTGGAGTGGTTTTACAAATTAGAAAGTAGGAACACAATTAAACCATGAGACACTTATCAACCAGGTATACTTTATGATATCACTGAAGATAGACAAATTTATTTTAATCACCATAAGCACTAGCATAATGGAAATGATTTATTTAGTATTATTTTTGAAGTGCCTAATGTGACAGAAACACTTAACATTGTCAATGAATATGTTTGCAAACATTAGCTTTTCCTCCAACATCAATAGAATGCTATAAAATTGGAAACTTTCTATTTTAATTCACTTTATATAAATAAAATTCTAAGTTTACAACATTTCTAGATAAGAAACCATTTAGATAAACTCCTAATCAATATCAGGCTCATCTAATTGCTAATCAGAAAGGAATTTCTGAACTTTTGAAGTTTAGCCAGCACAATATTAACAATTTAGTAGTTTGTGCATGTACCTGTGTGAAGCGTGAATTTATCCTTAAAATTACACTGAAATAATCTGCTAACTTCTTTTGTGTACCTCAACAAACATACACAAATGGAAGTGGACTACTGACCTTATGCAAAGACAAAATTATGACTTTACCTCAAGCTCTATGCTAGTTGATAACACTTACTGAATAATAGTCTTCACGCAAAGAACTATATATTTTCTAATATTTATCTCACTCTACTATTTTTTGTAAAGTAGTATGTTTATTATAACTGTCACTGATTAAAATTTCATCCATTTTCCCACTTTCAGAAGTGTAAGTAATCTTTGAAATCGGACTTTAAATTACAAATGACAAACTTTGCCCTTCTTTGCAGAAAGAAAGTAGATTTCTTTTAAAGTCCATTTTCCTATATTCATCCACACATGTGTCAGTTCTGGGAAATTAATTTCCCAGATTGTCTCAGTAAGGTCCTGTTTCCTTACTAATTCATACTAAGTGAATTTTGTACCCTATACGAGGGAGACAACATCCAACAAAATTAGTAGTCTCACCAGATTTGAATTATAACTTTATAGTTGTATACCAGATATTTTTGACCTTTCCAGTTTCCAAGGCCAATTTTAAGATGTTTTCCATTAAGATCTCTTCAAGTGAAAAAACTAGTTTGCATATTAGAAAATGGATATTTTTTTAAATTATTACAGAAAACTCAGAACAGAAACAAAAATAATAACATTGGGTAAATAATTATTATTTTATAGAAGCACTGTTATTCTAAATATTTATTGCAAAATATGGATCTAGACAGTATGCTGCTCAAGGATAGTGACCATGATTTAGTTTTCAATGCAATTTCCCTGGTATGTAGTTCAGTGCTAAGTGTCTAATACATGCTGAAAATGTTGAATGAATGATAGGACAAAGGATGGCTAGATGGATGGATGAAAGAGGGAATGAATTAACAAATGAATAAAATGACTTTTAATCAACAGCTACAATAGATCAGAGACTTCACTTTATGAGGTCAAAATTTCTTTGCCCCTAGAAAAATTCTTTTTGTACTTTATTAAATGGCCTTTTAAGATTTGAACTTGACATTATCATCAAATCAGTAGATACGTCTCAAGAAATAATACATGATTTTGACCTTTTTTTATTGTAGCCACCACATCATTACTCTGCTTGATTAACTTGTCAGCTTTCTACTCTCCAGACAGTGAGTCAAGCCCTTTGCACTGAAAGCTTTTAAAATGGCTAAAGGATCCACGATAAGGTCAGACTATATCAGTAGAGAAAGCAGAGCAAGATTTTTTATTTTATTTTATTTTTACAAGATGAAAATGACAAAAATTGATTAGTGCCTATCTCATGACACCTCACTTATTCATTTTTTTAAATGCAAGTTGGACACAGGGTTTTCTCAGTAAAGGCTTTGAAATCAATTTAAGGTATATTTCTGTTTTGAGACCCCATAAACTAAAACTTCTATATAGAACTACAGCCTGAGTCACATCTTTAGGAAGTATCTTTTTTTTTCTTTTATTAAACAAACAGAATAGTAAAATGCCCTGAACTAAGTAGAGAGAAATAAACTACATTTTCCAAGACTAGCTGTTGGCAATGTCAATCAACATTTTTGATGATCCCATTTTACACAAAGCATTGTATTATGTTTCTTGAAGGAGTTATAAAATAAGTCTTCTAAGTACCCCTTCATGGATCACAGCCTTGTTGTGGCAAAGGGGCTTGTGTAACTCAATGAAGCTATGAGCCAAGCTGTGCAGGGCCACTCAAGAGGACGGATCATAGTGGAGAGTTCTGATGAAACGTTGTCCACTGGAGGAGGGAATGGCAAGCCACGCCAGTATTCTTGTCAGGAGAATCCCAGGAACAGAATGAAAAGACACAAAGGTTTGACACCAGAAGATGAGTCCCAGGTTGGGAGATATCCAATATGCTACTGGGGAAGAGCAGAGGGCAATTTTTTTTGAGGGGTTTGCAAAGAGTCGGACATGACTTAGCGCCTGAACAAGTATCTAAAACCCATATTATTCACATAGAGAGAGAAAACAGTCATGTGTGACTCAGTCTAAGATCACCTAAAAACACTGTGATAAAAACATATAAATTTAAATACCCAGAAGAAATAATATGCAGAGGACATAGTGAAGGAAGGATTAGGATGGTGGTTCAGAATGGATCAGCTAAGTCAATGCTTCTCAACTGGGGGAGACATTGCCTCCAGGAGACATTCAATAATATCTGTGAACAATTCTGGTAGTCACAATTGGGGGTATGCTACTAGAATTTACTGGATAAACACCACAAATAATGCTAAGCATCCTACAATGCACAAGATAGTTCCCCACAAGAAAGAAGGTGGCAAAAAAAAATCAGTAGTGCTGAGATTGAGAAACCCTAAACTAAGTTCTGGTAAGACAAATTCATGGTATTCTTGTTCAATTTTCATCATCTTCCCACAGTATTAGGTTACTAACTTTGCACTAAAGCAATCAATATTTGAATGCACAAATTGCTTTAAAAATTATGTGATCTAAGTCTATCTCCCTACTTTAATGTAATGACACTTGACCCTTATACATCAAAATGATTTTAGTGGTGAATGTAAACAAATATTATCATTTGTTAGGATATGAGATAAGACTACTTGATTTTCCATGGTGCTTTAAAATTTTCAAAAAAGGGGAACAATGAAATCAGCAAAGAGTTAATGACCACTATTAAAAAATGTCTTATCGTGAAGGGTAAAAAAATAAAACTATTCATAATGACCATAAGGCATATAATTAGCATTGATGATTTTTATTTTAAATGGCACTCTTTGCTCTAGTGCTTTTGCCTCTTAGAGAGGGCAGGATACTAATGTAAGACCTCAGTTTATTTCCTCATTTCTCTCATCAAAGTTTTCTTTTTTAACATATAGTGAGAATCATTATGAGTAGGAATAGTTTGAAACTTGGTATAATGAAATTCTCTTTATAAGGAAAACATTTATCTCTCACTTTTGTCAGTGAAAAGTACCCAGTTTATGAGTGAAAATATCTCAAATATGATGGTCTCAGTTCTCAGTGTCTTTGGCTAAGTTTTTATAGGCTCTTTGATTTGTGTTCTAAAAGAAATACAAGAATCTCAGGAATGGCTTAAAAATTTCGGGACTTCATTTCCTATTCGTTCATCTGAGCAGTTGAGATATGATTTTCAAATGCCCTTTAGCAGTTCTATTGCTGCCATATGACCCAGCAATCCCACTTCTGGGCATACACACCGAGGAAACCAGATCTGAAAGAGACACGTGCACCCTAATGTTCATTGCAGCACTGTTTATAATAGCCAGGACATGGAAACAACCTAGATGCCCATCAGCAGATGAATGGATAAGGAAGCTGTGGTACATATACACCATGGAATATCACTCAACCATTAAAAAGAATTCATTTGAATCAGTTCTAATGAGATGGATTAAACTGGAGCCCATTATACAGAGTGAAGTAAGCCAGAAAGATAAAGAACATTACAGCATACTAACACATATATATGGAATTTAGAAAGATAGTAATGATAACCCTACATGCAAAACAGAAAAAGAGACACAGATGTACAGAACAGACTTTTGGACTCTGTGGGAGAAGGCGAGGGTGGGATGTTGTGAGAGAACAGCATCGAAACATGTATATTATCTATAGTGAAACAGATCACCAGCCCAGGTTGGATGCATGAGACAAGTGCTCGGGCCTGGTACACTGGGAAGACCCAGAGGGATTGGGTAGAGAGGAGGTGGGAGGGGGAATCGGGATGGGGAATACATGTAAATCCATGGCTGATTCATGTCAATGTATGACAAAACACACTACAATATTGTAAAGTAATTAGCCTCCAACTAATAAAAATAAATGAAAAAAAAAATGCCCTTTAGCAAGAAGTATTAAACAATGTCCTGAGCTTTTGTATTAGACAGGTAAATTCAGAATGGAAAACAGATTTTAGTAAAATATTTGAGTATAGCTCATATAGTAAATCCTAACTGCCTCTGGAATCTTGGTGCATCCATAATGCTCCTCAATTCCCAGCATTCTTTACCACGATGTTTTCATTTTTCCCTCCCTTGCTAGGGTAAAATTCCATAGCCAGAACCTATATGGCCCTGCTTCTCTCAGCAAATGTTCCATTTAACCATGGACAGGTAATCAAAATAACCAATCCAAATAACAAATGATTAGTAAATCATTGACAAAGTATAATTTCTCCAAGATACTACATCTGCATGTTAATATGAGCCTTTTAGAAATATAATGTCTTACATAAAAGCGGTGATTCCAAAGCAACACTAGTTAATTACCATATTGATTGCATTTCTGGCTTAATAGATTTGTTAATATGTGAAAGGTGCAACGTAACCAAATGATAATTGAAATGATGAATTCAAAGAACTAAGAAAATAAAATATGAAGTAATTGAGAGATGGGTGTCTCTGATAGAAAGTGATCCTGATCATAATAAAATATACACAGGCATATGCAGTGATTGTAGAAAAGAAAACAATCCTGTCTAGTAATAATATATTTTTAGAATATCGACTGTAGAATCTGAAGTTTGTTCATTTTTGATAAATATTAGTATAAAATACTATTCTAAAAATAATGTATTTGTTGCAGTTGTCATTTTCAGGTTATTTTTATTTAAAACAAACAAAAGAATACTGAGTCGACAACTGTATAAGTGCTCATCATAAGATAAACAGTACACACACATCTGCCAGCTTATTTTAATAATAATTCTAGCAAAAGTCAACTATTACATTTTACAAATGAATAAAATACAACAAGGGGATACAGAAATACAGGGATTCTATTAGACTAGGACTGTATATCATTTGGCTTGAAGTCTATTTTCTGTGACACTTACAAATGAGTGTGGTATTCCTCTCAATTATCATCCAAAATTCAAGAAAACATAGACAAATAATGGCTGAACTCCTACAGTTTGAGAGGGAGGTTAAGGCACATGTTACAATGGCAAACTGTAAAAGCTGGGAAGGAATAAGTCTAGATGTTACTGTTAAGAACATTAAGTGAAATGATAGACTGAAAATAATGATTACACCAAAGGAAGAGAGAAAATTTCACTGTAGGAGTAAAAGATATAACATGATAAAGTAGTATGTAGGAAGGGTCGTAAAATAATGAATTGCCAAGAGAGAAAAAACTAATAAGAAAAAAGGAAGAAAAAAAGAAAAATTTAATAAAATGCTACAATTACTTATCACTGAAATATGTTTTTTAAAGAATTACCACAACAACATATAGGCTTTAGAATGAAGCACAGAAAGCATCTCATCAGTCTCCATAATTTTGAAAATGAAGAGAATGAGGTCAAGACTGATAAAATTCAAGAAAAGTCACAAAGTAAATCAGTGGCACAACAGTAACAATATTTATTATGGAATAAAGAAAATATCACTTAAATGCTGCAGACAACTTATTTATTAGACTTAGAGCCCAACGTCCTCCACACTAATTCTCTAAAATAAGAAGAAATATCCAATGGTGACTTTTTGCCCACTTAGTAAGACTGGTGTTCATTTTAGACTTGCTTTAACCATATTGGAAGGCTTCCCAGGTGGCTCGGGGGTAAAGAACATGCCAGCCAATGCAGGAGACACAGGTTCAATCTCTGGGTTGGGAAGATACCCTGGAGAAGGAAATGGCAACCAACTCCAATATTCTTGCCTGGAGAATTCCATGGACAGAGAAGTCTGGTGGGCCACAGTCCATGCGGTCACAAAGAGTCCATATTAGAAAATAATAATTAGCCTATATTCATTGCTTACTGTGTCAGATACTATATGTATCTTTTTCTTTTTTCTCATTTAGCTCTTACAGCAACGCTATAAGAAAGGCACATTTAGTGTTCCCATTTTCAGATGAAAAAAACTAGAGACTTAACAGGGGAGTAAATTGCCCAAATTTTCACAAATAAAAATAGAAAGATCAAGTCTCCCGAGACAATAAAAATAAAAGTTAAAATAGACAAATGGGGCCTAATCAAGTTATAAGCTTTTGCATATCAAAGGAAACCATAAATAAAATGTAAAGATAACCTATTTTCTGGGAGAAAATATTTGCAAATGATACAAATGATAAGGGCTGAGTCTCCAAAATATACAAACAGCTCATACAACTCAATAACCAAAAAAAAAAAAAAAACCAAATGAAAAATGGATAAGAGATTTAAATAGACATTTCTGCAAAGAAGACATACACAGGGCCAAAAAAGATGTGAAACTATGCTCATCATAGCTAGTTATTAGAAACACAAATAAAATCAACAATGAGGTACCACTTCACACTGTTCAGAATAGCCATCATTAAAAAGCCTACAAATACTAAATGTTGGAAAGGGTATGAAGAAAAGGGAACCCTCTTAACATGGTTGGTAAGAGTGTAAACTCATGCAACCACTATGAAAAACATCATGGAGGTTCCTCAAAAAACTAAAAGCAGAGTTGCCATATGACTCAGAAATCCCACTTCTGGGCAGATAATGAGACAAAACATATTAATAATTCTAAAAGATACATGCTCCCCTACATTCATAATTGCACTATTTTCAACAGCCAAGACACAGAAACAACCTAAATGTTCATCAACAGATAAATGGGTAAATAAGATGTAGCAAATATATACAATGGGATATTACTCAGACATTGAAAAGAATGAAATAATGCAATTCACAGCAATATGGATGGACCTAGAAATTATCACACCATCGTGATTATCTGGGTCGTGAAGATTTTTTTGTACAGTTCTTCTGTGTGTTCTTGCCACCTCTTCTTAATATCTTCTGCTTCTGTTAGGTCCATACCATTTCTGTCCTTTATCAAATCCATCTTTCCAGGAGATGTTCCCTTGGTATCTCTAATTTTCTTGAAGAGATCTCTAGTCTTTCCCATTCTGTTGTTTTCCTCTATTTCTTTGCATTGATCACTGAGGAAGGCTTTCTTATCTCTCCTTGCTATTCTTTGGAACTCTGCATTCAAATGGGAATATCTTTCCTTTTCTCCTTTGCTTTCTCTTCCGTTCTTTTCACAGCTATTTCTTTTCACAGCTTCTTTTCACAGCTTATTTCACAGTAAGGCCTCCTCACACAACCATTTTGCCTTTTTGCATTCCTTTCCCATGCAGATGGACTTAATCCCTGTTTCCTGTACAATGTCATGACCTCCGTCCATAGTTCATCAGGCACTCTGTCTATCAGATCTAGTCCCTTAAATCTGTTTCTCACTTCCACTGTATAGTCATAATGGATTTGATTTAGGTCATACCTGAATGGTCTAGTGGTTTTCCATACTTTCTTCAATCTAAGTCTGAATTTGGCAATAAGGAGTTCATGATCTGAGCCACAGTCAGCTCCCGGTCTTGTTTTTGCTGACTGTATAGAGCGTCTCCATCTTTGGCTGCAAAGAATATAATCAACCTGATTTCGGTGTTGACCATCTGGTGATGTCCATGTGTAGAGTCTTCTCTTGTGCTGTTGGAAGAGGGTGTTTGCTATGCCCAGTGCCTTTGCTTGGCAGAACTCTTTAGCCTTTCCCCTGCTTCATTCCATACTCCAAGGCCAAATTTGCCTGTTACTCCAGGGGTTTCTTGACTTCCTACTTTTGCATTCCAGTCCCCTATAATGAAAAGGACATCTTTTTTGGGTGTTAGTTCTAAAAGGTCTTCCAGGTCTTCATAGAACCATTCAACTTCAGCTTCTTCAGTGTTGCTGGTTGTGGCATAGGCTTGGATTACCGTGATATTGAATGGTTTGCCTTGGAAACGAAGAAAGATCATTCTGTCATTTCTGAGATTGCATCCAAGTACTGTATTTTGGACTCTTTTATTGACCACAATGGCTATTCCATTTCTTCTAAGGGATTCCTGCCCACAGTAGTAGATATAAAGGTCATCTGAAAAAAAAAAAAAAAAAGGTCATCTGAATTAAATTCACCCATTCCTGTCCATTTTAGTTCACTGATTCGTAGAATGTTGACATTCACTCTTGCCATCTCCTGTTTCACCACTTCCAATTTGCCATGATTCGTGGACCTAACATTCCAGGTTCCTATGAAATATTGCTCTTTACAGCATCGGACATTGCTTCTATCACAAGTCAAATCCATAACTGTGTATTGTTTTTGTTTTGGCTGCATCCCTTATTCTTTCTGGAGTCATTTCTCCACTGATCTCCAGTAGCATATTGGGCACCTGCCAAACTGAGGAGTTCCTCTTTCAGTAGCCTATCATTTTGCCTTTTCATACTGTTCATGGAGTTCTCAAGACAAGAATACTGAAGTGGTTTGCCATTCCCTGCTCCGGTGGACCACATTCTGTCAGCCCTCTCCACCAGGGGCATCTAACTTCTCCAGATAATCACGATGGTGTGATCACTCACCTAGAGCCAGACATCCTGGAATGTGAAGTCAAGTGGGCCTTAGAAAGCATCACCATGAACAAAGCTAGTGGAGGTGATGGAATTCCAATTGAGCTATTTCAAATCCTGAAAGATAATGCTGTGAAAGTGCTGCACTCAATATGCCAGCAAATTTGGAAAACTCAGCAGTGGCCACAGGACTGGAAAAGGTCCGTTTTCATTCCAATCCCAAAGAAGACAATCCCAAAGAATGCTCAAACTACTGCACAATTGCACTCATCTCCCACACTAGTAAAGTAATGCTTAAAATTCTCCAAGCCAGGCTTCAGCAATACATGAACCGAGAACTTCCAGATGTTCAAGCTGTTTTAAGAAAGGCAGAGGAACCAGAGATCAAATGGCCAACATCCGCTGAATCATCGAAAAAGCAAGAGAGTTTCAGAAAAACATCTACTTCTGCTTTATTGACTATGCCAAAGCCTTTGACTATGTGGATCACAATAAACTGTGGAAAATTCTGAAAGAGTTGGGAATACCAGACCACCTGACCTGCCTCTTGAGAAACCTGTATGCAGGTCAGGAAGCAACAGTTAGAACTGGACACGGAACAACAGACTGGTTCCAAATAGAAAAAGGAATACGTCAAGGCTGTATATTGTCACCCTGCTTATTTAAATTCTATTCAGAGTACATCATGAGACATACTGGGCTGGAAGAAGCACAAGCTGGAATCAGGATTGCCGGGAGGAATATCAATAACCTCAGATATGCAGATGACACCACCCTTATGGCAGCAAGTGAAGAGGAACTAAAAAGCCTCTTGATGAAAGTGAAAGAGGAGAGTGAAAAAGTTGGCTTAAAGATTAATGTTCAGAAAACTAAGATCATGGCATCTGGTCCCATCACTTCATGGGAAATAGATGGGGAAACAGTGGAAACAGTGTCAGACTTTATTTTTTTGGGCTCCAAAATCACTGAAGATGGTGATTGCAGCCATGAAATTAAAAGATGCTTACTCCTAGGAAGGAAAGTTATTACCAACCTAGACAGCATATTAAACAGCAGAGACATTACTTTGCCAACAAATGTCCGTCTGGTCAAGGCTATGGTTTTTCCAGTGGTCATGTATGGATGTGAAAGTTGGACTGTGAAGAAAGCTAAGCGCTGAAAAATTGATGCTTTTGAACTGTGGTGTTGGAGAAGACTCTTGAGAGTCCCTTGGACTGCAAGGAGATCCAACCAGTCCATCCTAAATGAGATCAGTCCTGTGTGTTCATTGGAAGGACTGATGTTGAATCTGAAACTCCAGTAGTTTGGCCACCTCATTTGAAGAGTTGGCTCATTTGAAAAGACCCTGATGGTGGGAGGGATTGGGGTCAGGAGGAGAAGGAGACGACAGAGAATTAGAAGGCTGGATGGCATCACTGACTCAATGGGCATGAGTTTGAGTAAACTCCGGGAGTTGGTGATGGAGAGGGAGGCCTGGCGTGCTGTGATTCATGGGGTTGCAAAGAGTCGGACACGACTGAGCGACTGAACTGAACTGTACTGAATTGAACTTCAGTCACTCAGTCATGTCCGACTGTTTGTGACCCCATGGACTGTAGCACACCAGGCTTCCCTGTCCTTCACCATCTCCTGGAGTGTGATCAAACTGATGTCCTTTGAGTCGGTGATGCCATCCAACCATCTCATCCTCTGTCGTCCCCTGCTCCTCAAGCCTTCCATCTTTCTCAGCATCAGGGTCTTTTCCAAAGAGTCCACACTTGGCCTCCTGTGGCCAAAGTATTGGAGCTTCAGCATCAGTCCTTCCAATGAAAATTCAGACTTGATATCATTTAGCATTGACTGGTTTGATCCCCTTGATGTCCAAGAGACTCTCAAGAGTCTTCTACAGCACCACATTTCAAAGGCAACAGTTCTTCGGTGCTCAGCCTTTTTTATTGTCCTATTCTTACATCCATTCAGGAGTACTGGAAAAACCATTGCTTTGACTATACACATATTTGTAGGAAAGTGATATCTCTGCTTTTTAATATGCTGTCTAGGTTTGTCATAGCTTTACTTCCAAGAGAAAATGTCATTTAATGTCGTGGCTACAGTCACCACCCATAGTGATTTTGGAGCTCAACAAGATAAAGTATGTCACTGTTTCCATTGTTTCACCATCTATCTGCTATGAAGTGTTGGGACAAGTGGCTCTACAGAATAGAGTTGGACATGACTGAGCTACTGAACTGAATTCAACTGAATGGACACGATGCCATGATCTTAGTTTCTTGAATGTTGAGTTAAAGCCAATTTTTTTTTACCCTCTTCATTCACCTTCATCAAGAGGCTCTTTAATTCCTCTTTGCTTTCTGCAATAGGGTGGTGCCATCTGTATCAGTTCAGTCACTTAATTTGTGTCCAACTCTTTGTGACCCCATGGACTGCAGCACACCAGGCTTTCCTGTCCATCAACAACTCCCAGAGGTTGCTCACACTCATGTCCATCGAGTTGGTGATGCCACCCAACCATCACATTCTCTGTCATCCCCTTCTCTTCCTGCCTTCAATCTTTGCCAGCATCAGGGTCTTTTCCAATGAGTCTGTTCTTCGTGTCAAGCGGCCAGAGTATTGGAGTTTCAGCTTCAGCATCAGTCCTTTCAATGAATATTCAGGACTGATTTCCTTTAGGATGGACTGGTTGGATCTTGTTGCAGTCCAAGGGAATCTCAAGAGTTTTCTCCAACACCACATTTCAAAAGCATCAATTTTCCAGCATTCAACTTTCTGTATGGTCTAACTCTCACATCCATGCATGACTACTGGAAAAACCACAGCTTTGACTAGGCGGACCTTTGTTGTTAAACTAATGTTTATGCTTTTTATATGTTGTCTAGGTTGGTCATAGCTTTTCTTCCAAGGGGCAAGCATCTTTTCATCATGGTTGCAGTCAACATCTGCAGTGATTTTGAAGCCCAAGAAAATAAAGTCTGTTGCTGTTTCCGATGTTGCCCCATCTATTTGCCATGAAGTGATCGGACTGCTTCCCATGATCTTCGTTTTCTGAAGGTTGAGATTCAAGCCAGCTTTTTCACTCTCCTCTTTCACTTTCATCAAGAAGCTTTTTAGTTCCTCTTCTCTTTGTGCCATAAGGATGGTGTCATCTGCACATCTGAAGTTATTGCTATTTCTCCCTGCACTCTTGATTCCAGATTGTGATTCATTCAGCCCGGCATTTCACATGATGTACTCTGAAAATAATTTTAATAAGCAGAGTGAAAATATAAACTTTGATGTACTCCTGTCCCAATTTGGAACCAGTCCATTGTTCCATGTCTGGTTCTAACTGTTGCTTCTTGACCTGCATACAGATTTTTCAGGAGGCAGGTAAGATGGTCTGTTAGTTCCATTTGTTGAAGAAATTTCCACAGTTTGTTGTGATCCACACTGTCAAAGGCTTTGGCCTAGTCTGTAAAGAATACGTAGATGCTTTTCTGGAAGTTTCATGCTTTTTCTATGATCTAATGGATGCTGAAGGTTGATCTCTAGTTCCTCTGACTTTTCTAAACCCACCTTGAGTATCTTACAGTTCTTGGTTCACATACGGCTGAAGCCTATCATTGAGAATTTTGACCATTACTTTGCTAGCGTGTGAGATGAGTGCAGTTGTGTGGTAGTTTGAACATTCATTGGCATTGAATTTCTTTGGGACTGGAATGAAACTGACCCTTCCCAGTCCTGTGGCCACTGATGAGTTTTCCAAATTTCCTGGCATATTGGGTGCAGTACTTTCACAGCCCCATCTTCTAGGATTTGAAATAGCTCAGCTGAAATTCCATCACCTCCACTAGCTTTGTTTATAGTGACATTTCCTGAGGCCCACTTGACTTCTCATTCCAGGATGTCTGGCTCTAGGTGAGTTATCACACCCTCATGGTTATCTGGGTCATTAAAATCTTTTACGTAGAGTTCTTTTGTGTATTCTTGCCACCTCTTAATATCACCTGCTTCTGTTAAGTACATAATATTTCTGTCCTTATTGTGCCTATCTTTGCATGAAATATTCCCTTGGTATCTCTAGTTTTCTTGAAGAGCTCTCTAGTCTTTCCAATTCTATTCTTTTCTTCTATTTCTTTGCACTGAGCATTTAGAAAGGCTTTCTTATCTCTCCTTGCTATTCTTCAGAACTCTGCATTCAGATGGATATATCTTTCTTTTCCTTCTTTGCCTTTAGCTGCTCTTTTTTTCTCAGCTATTTGCAAGGCCTCCTCAGACTGCCATTTTGCCTATCTGCATTTCTTTTTCTTGGGGATGGTCTTGATCACCACCTCCTATACAATGTCATAAACTTCTGTCCATAATTCTTCAGGCACTCTATCAGATCTAATCCTTTGAATCTATTTGTCACTTCCACTGAATAATCGCAAAGGGTTTTATTTAGGTCATACCTGAACAGCCTAATGGTTTTCCCTACTTCCTTCAATTTAAGTCTGAATTTTGCAATAAGGAGTTCATGATCTGAGCCATTATAACTGGGAGCTGACAGTTTACCAATCATATGGAAAACCAGTTATCCCAGCTCAGTTTACTATACAGATCATTGTTTCACCACTGATTTGAAAATTCAACTTTTATGAAAAATAAACATACCAAAGTTTCTATTTGAATTCTGATATACTAGATAGATCTATTTTCTCTGAAAGCAGATAATCTGATACTACTATAATTGAATACAACAAGATCACATGTAAACTTCCCAGCCTATCCTAGTCTGATGTATTTATTATTTCAGATGAACATAATGTTTAGTTTATCAATTTTTCATTGAGTATTCTAAAATACTCAAAGAATTTAAAACGATGAAAACTGTTGGTCTAAATTAGCAAGTGAAAAATAGTGAAAATACTGCCTTCATCTATTTACCATCTATTTAAAGACATTTTCAGAAAGATAGTTGTAAAAAGTGTGCATGTCACAGGGTGTTTTCAGTCTTTAGTGCTTAGGGTTCTTTTTTTTAAAACATTCATTCATATACTTGAGTTTGTAACAATAAAAATATCCACTGATTTTAAGCTTAACATTTTCTAAAGCAAACATCATAAAGCAGGGGACATGATCTAGTATATGCATAATGATTTGAGTATTCACTCCTCTAGTAGCTCATCAACAATGCATTGAGCAGTAAACATAATATTGTGTCTCATGTGTCCAGGTGGTTGGGATTATAGAGATGGAATGACATATGCTTGTCCATGTTGTATATTGTATATTGGGATAGATGAATAGGTACATAAAAATACCTAATACAAATTGGCAATTGCTTTTTATAAGTATCTGTAGGAAAACAGAAGCCACAAACTCTGCTGGCACTGGTGGCAGAGAGGCTTCAGAGAAGAAGAACCATTTGAGTTTAGCCTTAAAGAATGAGGACACTTTCATCACTCTGCAGCTCTAGGTGGGGAAGGGAAAGCAATTCCTTTGAAGAGGGAAAAAACATCTAGTCCTATTTTATTTTGTGGAAAAGGCACCTAACAGCTTATTACTTGCAGTCTTAAATGATGCTAATGTGGAAAGATGGGCAAACATCAGAGACCAAAAACAGAAAGCAAAAGCATCAAGGGAACAAGGGACTTTGGACAAGTGCTGATCAGGAAGTAATAACATGAGAAACTGCTTTGAAAAATGCAAGATTCTTCTGAGGAAAGAAGAACTCAGAGCTGCATTTACTGGAAGGAAGCAACTGTCAAAGCAGTCTGACTAAGATCAGCTTGTTATGTTGGCAGTTATGTAAGAAATATGGGTTGCTGTACATTTAGGACCTATGGAGGAGATTTGAGAAAAGGGGGTAGGTATTCCAGAAATGATTCAATAGGTAGAAAGAGAAGGTTAGAAATCAGATACTACTGCCACTCATAAAATAAATTAAGCATAAGCCATAGACACTTTTATCTAAAGCTACAATAATGCCTAACCTCTGAGAGAAGGCATCCCCAAATTCTGTGTAGTCAAAGAAAAAAATAAGGGCTCATGACTCAAGGCTTAATAGCAGTTAACATAGGACATGATAGGTTTGGGGCAGTAGGGGAGAGAGAAACAAGACTATGTATGAACATATGTACATATATACATATTTACATTATCAATAAAAACAGAAGACAATTTAATCATATGTTTATTATTGTTCTAGTATAATGTCAGGTGTTTTACATATATTGCTCCATTCAATCCTAGAAGACTCTAAGATATAGATATATGCTATCATCATTCCCATTTTAAACATGAGAAAACTAAGTGTTATAGAAGTTAAGAAACTTACTCAAGGTCAAATAGCTTTTAGGTGGTGAAGCTATAAATTGAGATTGGACCTCAAATCCTGTAGTCCAAACTGCTCAACTGGATAGTGTTAACATTCCCTCTGTTACAACCCTACTGTAAGTCATCATCATATCATACCTGAGTAGTGCCAAGAGCCTGACACTGCTCTGATCCTACACTGTTAACAACATTCAATGAAATTTCTAAAACAGAAATCAGACTACATCACTTTCCTTTTTCAAACCATGTAGCAGCTCTCCATTAGACATAAGAAAAAATTCAGGTTCTTACCCCACAAGTCCCTAGAAGACCTCATCTCTGCCTCTCCAGCCTCAGTCTTTTACCTCTACTCTGCCCCTCTCTGACTGTACTCCGGTTACACTCAACCCTTTGCAGTTCCTCAACACACTGTTCTTGTTCTCACCTCATGACATGACTGCTTGCTCTTCAACTTAAAATGCTCTTCTTCAAAATCTTCACACAACTGACTGTATCTCATTTTTCAAATCTTTATTCAGATATCAACTCCTCAGAGAAGGTTTTCCCACACCCTTTAGCCAAAGCAGCTCTCCTCTGCCCCACACCAATACCATGAACCACCCTTTCGCCATAAAAAGAGAAATAACTTGATGACAGGAACTATTAACTTTATGTCTTTCACTATAAGTCCAGAACAAAGAACAATATCTGGCACATACTAGGCACTCAAGACATTTGTTTACTGAAATACTGGTATCTATCTTAAAGTGTCATACTCACATGTATATATAAGTATACAGACACACACACATGCTTTTGTGAAATATGTGAGCTTAATGTTATCTCACACAAGTAGAATGTACAACCAACACCACAAATGTCATCTCAATGTCAAGACTAATGATGCCACACATACACCAGGAAAATATGAAAATGATTATTCCTCACATAATGAATTATGCATCAAAAATATAGTGAGGCAAAAACAAAAAAAGAGAGAGAGAGCGAAAATAGCAACTGTGAGGTGATGGGTAATTAGATGATTGTGATTCTTTCATTCTATAAATATAGGTATAGTAATAGATACACTCAAAACATCAAGTTCTATACCTTAAACATATGCAATTTTTTTTGTCCACTATAAGTCAATAAAACTGAATAAAAATGAGATTACTCTCTTTTACAATTTACCCATTATGTTTGTTTGTTAACTAAAACATTGCATGGTTAACTTAATTTGGACTTGTTTATGGAAGCCGTTACGGCAACTTCAGCATGAGACAAGAAAAGGAGGTGAGTGTTCCACTGAATATCTGGTTCAGGAAATAGTGTTGTGTACTCTCAAAAGCAAAATGAGTGTCTGGGTTCTCTCAATGTGTAGAACTCCAAAGAGGATAAGGAGTGCCATGGTGAGACATTGTATTCTGGCTTTAATATGTGCAGAAAATGTGTCATCTTGATTTATATTTTGGGCATAATCTCTCTGGAGTATACACTGTAAAATCTAGAGGAAAACTACAAGCTCAATCTTAAAACACTAATTATTAAAAATATTCCCCTAATTAAGTTTTTCAAATCTTTTGGAGAAATTGTCTTTATTTTCTTGCATTTTATTTGTGACTCATTAGTTGTAGCATTAATTGTGTTTTGTTTTTTAAAAGCTGTAGCTTTCAAAAGATATTTGTAATCAAAAGATTATCATATCAGGTCGTGTGTGCGTGTACTTGCTAAGTTGCTTCAGTTGTGTCAGACTCTGTGTGACCCTATGGACTGTAGCCCACCAGGCTCTTCTGTTCATGGGATTCTCCAGGCGAGGATACTGGAGTGGGCTGCCATGCCCTCCTCCAGGGGATATTCCTCTAGGGATCGAATAAACGTTTCTTAAGTCTCCTGCATTGGCAGGTGGGTTCTTAACTACTAGCACCACCTGGGAAGCCCCAGGTGTTCTTCAATCACTTGATGAGTATGAGCCTCTAAAATGCAGGTGTTCCCCCCTGCAGGGATTAAATGGGATCTTTTCAATCTGACAAAATTATATTACAGTTTATTACAATTGTATTCTACTTTTACTGCAAATGGAGCAATAATCCAACATTCATTTGACTGGCAACAGCCAATTAGAAGTAGCTAAGAACAGAGAGAATGTATATATTTCAAACTCTGAAGATAAAATGGGGGGGAAACAGGAGAAATTCATTATGAGAATGTAAAAATGCTTGTACATCATTAATGTCTGACTGATCACCCTTGTGAGGAAGTGATGCATCTTCACAGAGGTACAGCAGCGGGAATGGGAAATAGTACAGCTTTCAGTTGTTTTCCTTCAATAGGCTTTTGCCTCTTCTTTCCTCTGGGAATATATACATTGGAAACCACTGGTTGAGATTTAGAATGATTCTGAATTTATAATACATTCAAGTTCCAAGTATTGATTGATATCTGTGATATGGAAAAGATTAACTTCATTTTACTGGAAAGGGGGACTGCCCTGGTGGCTCAGACGTTAAAGCGTCTGCCTACAATGCAGGAGACCTGGGTTCAATCCCTGGGTCAGGAAGATCTCTGGAGAAGGGAATGGCAACCCACTCCAGTATTCTTGCCTGGAAAATCCCTTGGACAGAGGAGCCTGGTAGGCTACAGTCAGTGGGGTTGCAAAGAATCAGACACGACTGAGCGACTTCACTTTCACTTTCACTGGAAAGGACCCACTCTCTCCTGGAAATGGTGACATATCTTCAGTACAATCTGTATACCCAGTCACAGTATTCTGGTAGGCAGAAATTTAATAAAAGAAATAATATCTATTACAAGAAAGCTAGTCAATCCCTCTTATAGGAAACCAACAAGTTTCCTTAAGGACCTTAAGTGTCATCTATATAGCACTACTTTTCTGCTTCTGCCTACCAAGTAGATTTACATGACTTTCATTGTTCTGAATGTTGTGGGAGCTGTGAGGATTAATGAGTGTGATAAATCTGTTAAGAGTGATTTCCTCTTTGCAGGAGGATAAAATAATCTAAGCCAATTTGTAGTCCCTAATCTCAATGAGCCACTTTGACAGCATATTCTACATGACTATAAGTTCACTGGAGAAAGGCAAAAATTTTGGATGCTCTCATATTTCAACACTCTTTTAAAAAGTATTTTCTCTGTTTTAAAAGATCATTGGCCTAAACATTCTCTACCTTATTTCAGGTTTTCCCCTTAGTTCATCTAGAATGTGTCATGGATTCAGCTCTATGGAGGCTTCAAGTACAAGTAGAGATTGGAGTAGTGTCCTTAGAAGGACAACCAACTGTAGTTAAAATGACCACACCGTTTTAATTAACAAGTTTCCTCCTCAAATTCCTGTGAAAAATGGTTACTAATTCAGAAAACAATCAGGGCAGAAGTTTCAGTGGGCAATAATTGGTTGCCACGAGGTCAGAAAGCCTCTCCTTCTCAAAGTTGTCTTCCATAAACACACTGTGGATAACAAATGTTCTTCTGATCAATCACCTCCCAAAAGAAAGTCACATATTTAGGTTCCCAATTCCAGACATTCTTTCTTCTATGTCTTATGAAGTTGATTCTGGTACCAAACCAAAGAAGATTGTGGGTTCAAACTACTAGGAAGTAATTAGGTGTTGATGGAGTGTACCGTCTGCTGGCATTATGGAGAATGAGGGCCTTGGAGCTGAGATCTTAGATCCAAAATTCAGTATGGCAGACCACCCACAAAATCAGTCTTCTAACAGACAACCTTCAGGAAAATGCCTACTGCAAGAGACTATAAACAAGGGGCAGACTAAACTAAGCATGGTTTCCTTTAATAGAATATCATTCTCTCCAAACATACACACACACACACACACACACACACACACGCATGTTCAAACATCACATTCCATATGGATATAAAATTTCTAATTCCTTCAATATCCTGTCTTTAATTGCTTCCCAAATATGACCAATCTAACTGGCTTCAGAAAACAGGCTGCATGCTAGCATCATGGAAAGAGATACATCAAGCTAAGAGGGGTATACCAGGAGGAGTAAGAAAATATTTTCTGTTCAAGAAGCTTAAAGTTTAGCATTGCAGCAATTGAGTATAATATTTTTCATGCATTGATAAAGACAATATGTATACAATCCAAAGTGGAGTTAAAATAATCACTGTAAGGGAAGTACAAGGTGTTAAGGGACTGAAAGGTAAATGAGATGTCTATTTGGTTTTGTCATCCTTATAATAGTGGCGTCCCCAGTAGCTCAGATGGTAAAGAATCTGCCTGCAATGCAGGAGATCCGGGTTCGATCCCTGGGTTGGGAAGATCGCCTGGAGAAGGAAATGACAACCCCCTTCCATTATTGTGGAGGTTTCTCCCAGTGGGTGGGGCTGGATGTTTGTCTTGTCGAGGTTTGCTGGTTAGGAAAGCTTGTGTCGGTGTTCTGTTGGGTGGAGCTGGATTTCTTCTCTCTGGAGTGCAATGGAGTGTCCAGTAGTGAGTTTTGAGATGGGTCTTTTGGTTTGGTGTGACTTTGGGCAGCCTGTATATTGACGCTTAGTGCTATGTTCCTGTGTTGCTGGAGAATTTGCGTGGTATGTCTTGCTCTGGAACTTATTGGCTCTTGGGTGGTGGTTGGAGGTATGGAGGGGGCAGGTATGGAGGCTTTTGGATGATCTCTTATTACTTAATGTTCCCTGTAGTCAGGAGTTCGCTGGTGTTCTCAGGTTTTGGGCTTAAGTCTCCTGACTCTGGATTTCAGTCTTATTCTTCCAGTAGCCTCAAGACTTCTGCAGCTATACAGCACTGATAATAAAACTTCTAGGTTAATGGTGAAAAAATTCTCCACCATGAGGGGCACCCAGAGAGGTTCACAGAGTTACATGAAGAAGAGGAGAGGGGGGAGGGAGTTAGAGATGAGCAGGAGGGTGAAAAAGGGGACTCAAGAGGAGAGAGACAGATCTACGCAGTATTCTCTTCCCTAAGTGTTCTCCAGAGCCTGGAACACACACAGAGATTCACAGTATTGGATTGAGAAGAGAAGGGGGAGAGAAGAAATAGAGGTGATATGGGGGAGAAAAAGGAGAGTCAAGAAGGGGAGAGAGTAATCATCACACTCCTGAGTAAAAATGGGTACTGAATATTGGATTCTTAAATGTCCAAAATTGATATCAAATACTGAAAAGCAAAGATTAAAAATCTAGAGTAAAGGTTTGACTCTTAAAAATACAATATTAAAAACAAAAACACACAAAAAATTTAAGAAATATATATGAAGTTCACTTTAAAAATAGGGTCTTTTTTTTCTGCAAGGTTATAGTGAAATGAAAATGAAAATTAAGGAGTAATAGAGGACTTTAAAAGAAAATAAAAGAAAAAAAAAGAAGAAAAAATTAATTAAAAAATAGTAAAAATATATGAAAATGATACTGAAAATTAAGGAGTAATAGAAGATTAATAGAGTACTTTAAAAGAAAATAAAAGAAAAAAATAAAAAACAAAAAAAATTTTTTCAGAATACTGGAGTGGGTAGCCTTCCCCTTCTCTAGCGGATCTTCCAACCCAGGAATCGAACCCAGGTCTCCCGCATTGCAGGTGGGTTCTTTACCAGCTGAGCTACAAGGGAACACCCCTCCCCCCACCCCGAGAATCCATAGTCCCAGGTTAATAATCCAAATTGAGAAACATTTTATAAAATACCTCACTACTATTCCTCAAAACTCTCAAGGTCATAGAAAATAAAAGAAGTCTGACAAACTGCCACATCCAAGAAGAACATGAAAGGCATGGCTACTACATACAATGTGGGATCCGGGATGAGTTCCTGGAACAGAAAAGGGGTATTAGGTAAAAACTAAGAAAATCTTAGTAGGAAAAATCTTAGAAATCAAGTAGGCACTCTGCTGCTGCTGCTGCTAAGTCACGTCAGTTGTGTCTGACTCTGTGCGACCCCATAGACAGCAGCCCACCAGGCTCCCGTCCCTGGGATTCTCCAGGCAAGAACAGTGGAGTAAGTTGCCATTTCCTTCTCCAGTGTATGAAAGTGAAAAGTGAAAGTGAAGTCGCTTAGTCGTGTCTGACTCTTCGAGACCCCATGCACTGTAGCCTACCAGGCTCCTCCGTCCATGGGATTTCCAAGGTAAGATTACCGGAGTAGGTTGCCATTGCTTTCCCCAGTAGGCACTATAGTTTATAACAATATGGGTGATATTTTGCAACTTTTTGATATAAGGAAAATGTCCTTGCTTTCTTGTAAATTTAAAATCATTCCAAGGATTTTTAAAGTTTATTATCAAATCTTAGATCAATAGAGGCAACATTAACATTAATTGCTGATGATGTAATTGTGTACCTGGAGACTCCAAGAGAAAAGAACTCTATACAGTTAGCCTTTCCTATCCATGTGTTTCAAATCCAAGGATTCATCCAACTGTGGATTAAAAACATATATTAAAAAAAAAACAACTCCAGAAAGTTCCAAAAATCAAATTTCAAATTTACCTCATGCTGGCAAATATTTACATGTCTTTTACATTGTATAGATATTATAAGTAATTTAGAGATGATTTAAAGTGTATGGGAGGATGTGTGTAGTTTATATGCAAATACTAAAATGCTATGCTACTTGTTTAAGGGACTTGAACATCTGTGGATTTGGGTATCTGATGGTTGCAGAGGTGTCCTAGAACCAGTCTCCCACAAATATTTAGGGACAGCTGTATTTTAAAGGAATTGAGCTAGATGGCTGGACAAAAATAATAATATATAAAACAGTGCTCCTATACACTAACAAGTAGTTGCATTTATAAAGGAAGACACCATTTATAATAGCTACAAGCAGATAAATATTAAAGATATATTTAAGAACAAATATGCAATAGCTCTTTGAAGAAAAGTCTGAAATCCTACTGAAAAATGCAATAAAATGCAAGATGAAATAGAAAGATATCTCTTTTGGGAAGTTGAAAATATTTTATACAGATATCAATTGTCCCCAAATTATTCTATAATTATAATAAGATTTCAGCAAAAATACTAATATGTTTGGTGTGGGAAATAAGCTAATTTTAAAACATATGTGGAAAAATAAACATGTAATAAGAGGCAGGACATTTCTGTAAAATAAGACTAATGAGCATGAAGGCTGTCCTTACTAGATTTTAAAGCATATGGATAGCCTACTTACTTACATAGAGAAGTACTGCTATATGACTAGTACTGGTACATGGCTAGCCTTACAGTTCACGAGGTAACAAGTGAGAGCAGAAACCAGTTCAACCACACACACACATATACATACATGCAACTTATGTCTGAATGTGAAATCCCAAAAATTCATGTTGTAAACCATGTCCAGTGTGATATTAGAAGGTGGGGCCTTTGGGAGTTATTTGTTCATGAGGGTGGAACCCTCAAGAATGGAGATTAACACTCTTACAAAGAAAACTCACAGAGGTCCCTAGTTCCTTTTGCCATGTGAGAATACAATAAGTCCCTTACATAGGAATCTTCAAATTGCCCACTTTCAAAGATTTAAAATTGCATTCCCTTGTCCAGTCTTGTAAGTTAGTTCACGTGTCTGGTGGACATTGTCACATGTGTGCATACCCTACAAGTGGCTGTGCTTTTCTGTATTTCACAGCACAGTACTGTAAAGAGCACATTAGTTCACTACCTTTATTTCTAGCCCAGGATGTTTGGAAGCACATATAAAAATCACAGTATATAGGTCAGTCTGTTAGTTAGATAGTAAGGCTAACTTTGTTGGACTTCCGAACAAATTGGGCTTACATGCGCACTGTCAGAAAGGAACTCTTTCAAATGCAGGACTACCTATAGGAAAGAAGTCTGCAACCCAGAATAGGGCCCTCATTTGGCCATACTGCTACCCTTATCTTGTACCTCTAGCCTCCAGAACTGTAAGAAATAAATTTCTGTTGTTTGCAAGCAACTCTGTGCCTGGTATTTTATGATAGGAGCTCAAATGGACTCAGATGCAGAGACACACAGGCATATTAAGAATATGATAAATGTGGAAGATGTCATTTTGCACTGGGAGAAAAGAGTTTTTTCAACAAATTTTGATGCATTATTTAATAACCTTCTGGAAAATATACAAACTTTAAGAATTCTTTTACTACACACCATAATAAGTTCCCTAACTGAAAAAGGGTTTATCTATCTTAGATTGGCAATGGTCATTTATGCTTCAAAATTCAATTCAGGAACTGCCCTCTCCCTTGCCCTTCTCTCTTTGTTGAGCAAATCATCATAAAGCAATTAGGTGAGATCAATCCAGACAGGCATCCATGACTGTGGGGCATGGAGCCATAGTGGGCCAGAGTGAGATGTTAGAGGTGAAAGAGGGGTGAAGAGGATATCCATGCCGTCAGAGTAGCCTAGTATGGGGAGTCAGAACTCAAATAGGGTGAAGTGATAAGATCCACATGAGCAGGGAAGGGAGGTGTATAGTATGAGATGTCAGTACTTGAGCAGGGACAACAGGATATCCAAGCTAGGACGTGCCATGGGTAGTCAGTGACAAAGTGGAATTAACAGGCATTCACAGAGCAGAGCACTCTGCTATTAAGTCAGTTTCGTCTGGAGGATATTAAATAGGAGTCTAGCCAGCATGAAGAGTAAAAGCATAAGTCCAGAGAAGACAAAATCCGCAAGGATGAGGCAGATTTTTGTAGAAAGTCAGAGGCCAAGCAAGGTGAGGAGGGCATCCATGGATGGAGGTGGGCCGGCTCTGTGTGGGCAGTCAGAGTCTGAGTGGAACAAGGAGAATATCTGCACATGGGGCTGTGCCAGTGCAGAGTATCAAAGCCAAAGCAGGGTGAGGGGCGTACGCTTATAAAAGGACTGCCTGGAGTGGGTGTCAGAGCCTGAATATGTTGACAAACTCATTCAAATGGGTTGAGGCAATCCAACATTTTTTGATATCAGAGACTGAGCTATCTAGGGAGTATACACACACAGAGGCATGCACACCCACATGTACACTTCCCAGACTATGTCCAGTGAAAGAAAATGGGAAATAGTGAGTACTTACAGATCTCATATATTGGATTCTAAATTCCATTTTCCACTAAAAATAATTGGGACTTCGTGGAGAAACTGTTAATCCCATGGCTAGGGCAGGGAAACTACAAGATAACCCTGGAATATCTTGTACCAAAAGCATCAAATTGTTCAAAGAATGATGAAGTGAGGTGAAGTCGCTCAGGCATGTCCAACTCTTTGCGATACCATGGACTATAGCCTACAAGGCTCCTCTGTCCATGGAATTTTCCAGGCAAGAGTACTGGAGTGGGTTGCCATTTCCTTCTCCAGGGGATCTTCCCAGCCCAGGGATCAAACCCAGGTCTCCCACATTGCAGGCAGAAACTTTACCGTCTGAGCCACCAGCGAAGCCAGATGTCAAAAGGACAAAGAGGCCAGCTAGAGGAGGTTCCAACTGTCCAAGGCTGGAAAAATGTGAACATCAAAATAAATAATGATAGTGACAGTGATTCTTTTAGTATAATAAGATACTGTAAACCAAATAGATATAAATAAATTAATAAATTTAAAGTTTGGTGAGGAATGAAATATTTATATACTTTTTTTTCATTTATGTTTATTAGTTGGAGGCTAATTACTTTAAAATATTGTAGTGGCTTTTGTCATACATTGACATGAATCAGCCATGGATTTACATGTATTCCCCATCCTGAACCCCCCTCCCACCTCCCTCTCTACCCGATCCCTCTGGGTCTTCCCAGTTCACCAGGCCAGAGCACTTGTCTCATGCATCCAACCTGGGCTGGTGATCTGTTTCACCCTAGATAATATGTATGTTTTGATGCTGTTCTCTTGAAACATCCCAGCCTCACCTTCTCCCACAGAGTCCAAAAGTCTGTTCTGTACATCTGTGTCTCTTTTTCTGTTTTGCATATAGGGTTATCATTACCATCTTTCTAAATTCCATATATATGTGTTAGTATGCTGTAATGGTCTTTATCTTTCTGGCTTACTTCACTCTGTATAATGGGCTCCAGTTTCACCCATCTCATTAGAACTGATTCAAATGAAATCTTTTTAATGGCTGAGTAATATTCCATGGTGTATATGTACCACAGCTTCCTTATCCATTCTTCTGGTGATGGGGATCTAGGTTGCTTCCATGTCCTGGCTATTATAAACAGTGGTGCGATGAACATTGGGGTGCACGTGTCTCTTTCAGATCTGGTTTCCTCGGTGTGTATGCCCAGGAGTGGGATTGCTGGGTCATATGGCAGTTCTATTTCCAGTTTTTAAGAAGTCTCCACACTGTTCTCCATAGCGGCTGTACTAGTTTGCCTTCCCATCAACAATGTGGGAGGGTTCCCTTTTCTCCACACCATCTCCAGCATTTATTGCTTGTAGACGTTTGGATAGCAGCCATCCTGACTGGCATGTAATGGTACCTCATTGTGGTTGTGATTTGCATTTCTCTGATAATGAGTGATGTTGAGCACCTTTTCATGTGTTTGTTAGCCATCTGTATGTCTTCTTTGGAGAAATGCCTGTTTAGTTCTTTGGCCCATTTTTTGATTGGGTCATTTATTTTTCTGGAATTGAGCTTCAGGAGTTGCTTGTATATTTTTGAGATTAATCCTTTGTCTGTTGCTTCATTTGCTATTATTTTCTCCCAATCTGAGGACTGTCTTTTCACCTTGCTTATAGTTTCCTTTGTCGTGCAAAAGCTTTTAAGTTTCATTAGGTCCCATTTGTTTAGTTTTGCTTTTATTTCCAATATTCTGGGAGGTGGGTCATAGAGGATCTTGCTGTGATTTATGTCGGAGAGTGTTTTGCCTATGTTCTCCTCTAGGAGTTTTATAGTTTCTGGTCTTACATTTAGATCTTTAATCCATTTTGAGTTTATTTTTGTGTATGGTGTTAGAAAGTGTTCTAGTTTCATTCTTTTACAAGTGGTTGACCAGTTTTCCCAGCACCACTTGTTAAAGAGGTTGTCTTTTTTCCATTGTATATCCTTGCCTCCTTTGTCAAAGATAAGGTGTCCATAGGTTCGTGGATTTATCTCTGGGCTTTCTATTTTGTTCCATTGATGTATATTTCTGTCTTTGTGCCAGTACCATACTGTCTTGATGACTGTGGCTTTGTAGTAGAGTCTGAAGTCAGGCAGGTTGATTCCTCCAGTTCCATTCTTCTTTCTCAAGATTACTTTGACTATTCGAGGTTTTTTGTATTTCCATACAAATTGTGAAATTATTTGTTCTAGTTCTGTGAAAAATACATTTTGACAATGTTGATTTTTTCCAATCCGTAACACGGAAATGTTTCTCCATCTGTTTGTGTCCTCTTTGATTCCTTTCATCAGTGTTTTATAGTTTTCTGAATATAGGTCTTTTTTTTTTTCTTTAGGTAGATATACTCCTAAATATTTTATTCTTTTTGTTGCAATGGTGAATGGTATTGTTTCCTTAATTTCTCTTTCTGTTTTTTCATTGTTAGTATATAGGAATGCAAGGGATTTCTGTGTGTTAATTTTATATCCTGCAACTTTACTATATTCATTGATTAGCTCTAGTAATTTTCTGGTAGAGTCTTTAGGTTTTCTATGTAGAGGATCATGTCATCTGCAAACAGTGAGAGTTTCACTTCTTCTTTTCCTATGTGGATTC
>NC_057419.1:130973445-130976151 GCF_019320065.1 Cervus canadensis | reverse complement strand
AAATTGGAAATATCAAGGAAAATTTTGGCCATATATGAGCACAATAAAGAACAGCAATTGTAGAGACCTTGTAGACACTGAGGAGATCAAGAAGTGATGGAAAGCTACACGGAAGAACTATATGAAAAAGGTCCTAATGAATTGGATTATTATGATGCTGTTGTTAGTCACCCAGGACCCGATGTTCTGGAGTGGGAAGTCAAGAGGATCTAAGAAGGACTACTGTAAATAAAACTAGAGGATGCAATGGAATTCCAGTGAAACTATGCAATTCCCAGAAGGCTTCTGCCATCATGGTGCTGCATTCCATGTGTCAGCAAATCTGGAAGACCCAGCATGGGCCACAGGACTGCAAATGGTCAATCCTCATCCCAATTCCCAAGAAGGGTAGTAATGAAGAATGTGCTAACCATCTGGCAATTAACAACTTGAATAATGAGTATATAGTTTCTCAAAACCCACAAACAAAACACATAATAAAATCAAGATTCTACTAAAATACATGTATACTTGTAAGCAAAACTTCAGGGTAAATGTACAACTGCAACTGGTACTAATGCAGATTTAGTTAACATCTAGTAAGTATATAAGAAAATAAAAACAAGTGATATTAGACAAGTTGTCTGACCTCTCTGTGCTTCCCATTCTGAGTTGTGTAATCTTAGGCAAGTTGCCTCACCCGGCTGTGTTTCCACATGTGAGCTGTGTTCTTAGATAAGTTTGCTAACCTGTCTGTGCTTCCACTTCTCTCCTGTATAATCTTAGGCAATTTGCCTGGCATGTCCTTGCTGCCCCTTCTCAGCTCTTAGGCAAGTTACCTCACCTCTCTGCTTCCAAATCTGTGCCGTGTTCACTTCATCTCTTAGTCCTGTCTGACTCTTTGTGACCCCATGGACTGCAGCAGGCCAGGCTTCCCTGTCCATCACCAACTCCCACAGCTTGCTCAAACTCCTATGCCTCGAGTCAGTGATGCCATCAACCTACTCATCCTCGCTCATTCCCTTGTCCTCCTGCCTTCAATCTTTCAGGATCTGCCTCTTTTCCAGTGAGTCAGTATTTCCCATCAGGTGGCCAAATTAAGGGAGCTTCAGTTTCAGCATCAGTACTTCCAATGAATATTCAGGATTGATTTCCTTTAGGATGGACTGATTTCATCTCTTTGCAGTCCAAGAGACTCTGAAGAGTCTTCTCCAACACCACAGTTCAAAACTATCAATTCTTTGGTGCTCAGCTTTCTTTTTGGTCCAACTCTCACATCCATACATGACTACTGGAAAAACCATAGCTTTGATGAGATGGAACTTTATCTCCAAAGTAATGTCTCTGCTTTTTCATATGCTGCCCTGGTTTGTCATAGCTTTTCTTCCAAGGAATAAGCCTCTTTTAATTTCCTGACTGCAGTCATCATCTGCAATCATTTTGGAGCCCAAGAAAATATTGTCTGTCACTGTTTCCACCATGTCTCTATCTATTTGTTATGAAGTGATGGGACCAGATGCCATGATCTTTGTTTTTTTGAAAGTTGAGTCTTACCAGCTTTGTCACACTCCTCTTTCACTTTCATCAAGAGGCTCTTTAGTTCCTCTTCACTTGCTACCATAAGGGTGGTGCCATGTGCATATCTGAGGTTATTGATATTTCTCACAGCAATCTTGATTCCATCTTGTGCTTACTCGATTTAATTTTGTTCTTCATCCAGCCTGGCATTTCACACTCTCTACTCTGCATATATGTTATTTAAATGAGCATGGCGAGCATATACAGCTTGTTGGATTCCTTTCCTAATTTGGAAACAAACTGTTTTTCCATGTCTGGTCCTAAATGTTGCTTTCTGACCCACATATAGATTTTTCAGGAGGCAGATAACATGATCTGGTACTCCCATCTCTTTCAGAATATTCCACAGTTTGTTGTGATCCACACAGACAAAGGCTTTGGTGTTGTCAATAAAGCAGAAGTGGATGTTTTTCTGAAACTCTCTTGCTTTTTCTATGATACAATGGATATTGGAAATTTGGTCTCTGGTCCCACTGCCTTTGTGAAATCCAACTTGGATATCTGGAACTTCTTAGTTCATGGACTGATGAAGACTAACGTGGACAATTTTGAGCATGCCTTTGCCAGTGTGTGAGATAACTGCCATTGTGTGGTAGTTTGAACATTCTTTGGCATTACCTTTCTTTTGGATTGTAGTGAAAACTGAACTTTTTCAGTCCTGTGACCACTGCTGAGTTTTCCAAGTTTGCTGGCATATGGAGTGCAGCACCTTAACAACAACATTTTTCAGAATTTGAAATAGCTCAACTGGAATCCCATCACCTCCACTAGCTTTGTTCGTAGTGATGCTTCCTAAGGCCAACGTGATTTTGCATTTCAGGATGGCTGGCTCTAGGTGAGTGATCACACCGTCGTGGTTTTTTGGGTCATTAAGACCTTTTCCGTATAGTTCTGTGTATTCTTGCCCTCTTCTTAATATCTTCTGCTTCTGTTAAGTCCATAACATTTCTGTCCTTTATTGTGCCTATCTTTGCATGAAATGTTCCCTGTCATATCTGTCATTTTCTTTCCCATTCATTTGTTTTCCTCTATATCTTTGCATTGGTCGCTGAGGAGGCTTTCTTATCTCTCCTTGCTATTCTTTGGAACTCTGAATTCAGAACGGTATATATTTCCTTTTCAAAAAGGAAGTAGTAAAAAAAAAAAAAA
>NC_057419.1:130862896-130973435 GCF_019320065.1 Cervus canadensis | reverse complement strand
ACTTCCCGTATTAGCTGTGTCTTTCAGGTTTATCTTAGATGTGACAATTTCTCAGACTTCTCTTTTTTTATGACCTTGATAGTTTTGAGGAATAGTAGTCAGGTATTTTATAAAGTGTTCCTCACCTTGGATTTGTCTGATGACTTTCCTATTAGCCTGGGGCTATGGATTCTTAGCGGGGGGGCGGTGTTCCCTTGTAGCTCAGCTGGTAAAGAATCCACCTGCAATGCGGGAGACTTGGGATCGATCCCTGGGTTGGAAGATCCCCTAGAGAAGGGAAAGGCTACCCACTCCAGTATTCTATCCTAGAGAATTCGATGGACAGTATAGACCTTGGGGTCTCAAAGTGTCTGACACAACTGAGCGACTTTCACTCTTATTTCATGGATTTTCGGGGAAGAAGGCTGCAGAGGTGGTTTGTCCTTTTCATCACGTGATATGATCAACATGCCTTTTCCCTGGTAATGCTGATCTTGACCACCTGGCTGAAGTAGTATTTGTCAGGTTATTCCACTCTCAAGTTACTGTTTTTCTCCCTCTCCATATCCGTGTATTTTTTGGAAGGAACTCACTATGTTAACTCCCTCTAAAGGAATAGGGAGTTACACTCCACCTCCCTGAGAGCAGAATTACCTACATCAAATATCTGAAGTACTTCTGCATGGGAAATTGGTCTATTGTCTCACATGTATTCAATCATTTATTTATATTGGTATGGACTCTTAGATATTCATTTTATACTTTGGAGTATAATACCAAAAGAAGACTTAATTTATTATGTTACTCAACTTGTTATAGCTTTGGCCATTGGAAGCTCATTTCTATCTTCTGTGACATATCCCCATTACTCTACTCTCTTGTGCTTCCCTTGTAGTTCAGTCACTAAAGAATCTGCCTGCAGTGCAGGAGACCAGGGTTTGATCCCTGAGTTGGGAAGATCCCCTGGAGAAGCAAAAGGCAACCCACTCCAGGATCCTTGCCTGGAAAACCTCATGGACAGAGGAGCCTGGTGGCTGCAGTCCATGGGGTCGCAGAGAGTTGGGCACAACTGAGCAACTAACACTTACTTACATTAGTCTAGGGCTTTTAAAAAATTATTTTGTTACTACTTCCTTTCTGATACAATGAAATCTGCCAGACTCCTCTTCTATATTTCCTCTCTGAGCCCTACAATCATTAATTTCTCTAAGAAGCCTGGATAGTTTTATTGGAAAAGAGTTTTGGGAACCAAGATCTGTGCTTATTTGTACATCATTGTTTCTTTTGGATTTTGAGAGTATCATTTCTCTTAGATGCTTTCGGCTAGCAAGACAGAGAAATATATGTATGTATACTCATGTGCCATCTATTTAACTATTCAACGCAAGTATGCGTGTGTAAGACTATCAGGATTGTTAACCTGTAACCCTAAGAAAAAAAACCACTATCAACTACATTACACTGCTTTTATCTTTTGTTTCAATCTTGCAAACCACATTCATTTTCAAAGTTACTTAAGTAAGGGGATGTTAGTGAGGTGGCTTCAAATATTTATAATATAATTAGATGGTTTAGTCAAATTCTGCATTCCATTCTTGATGTGAAAATGTTTTTTTTTTTAATATGCATACAATGGTTCACTTTTTGTGTTGCAAGGTTCTGCGGGTTTTGACAAATATATAGTGCCATGTATTTACCATAACATCATACAGAATAGTTCCACTGCCCTTAAACATCCCCTATGCCTGGAGAGAAGGAAATGACAACCCACTCCAGGATTCTTGCCTGGGAAATCCCAGGGACAGAGGAGTCTGGTGGGATACAGTATCTGGGGTCTCATAGAGCCAGGCACGAGTTAGTGACTGAGCACAGTTGTTATTAGGAACAGTGTAGGCCACAGAAAACACATCAGTGGCTGCTAGTTTGAGGCCTCTTATTTAATATCCTTCTTTCCCACTTGGCTCTCTGCTACACAGGGGCACATGCCCAAGGGTCTGCTCTGCTCACCCCAATGTCTGCATTCAACAAATGGAATAATGAAAATAGAAGACAGAACCACCCTCCCAGTAGAGCATCAGGTTCAGAAAGAATACACTAGCAAAGAGATGGCATTTTGTCACTCCCCACCTCTTTTTCGATTGCCCGCTGGAAATGTCCCCATTTCCCTTTACGCCCTACTCCCAGTTGCCCCCGAAAGCCTCCTTACGCTCTTCCCTGAAGTCATCACAATGGCCACATGGGTTCTGGCTGGGGTGGGACCCACTGTGACTTCACCAAGGGCCCAGCCCTGGCTGGTCCTCAGTGTCCAGGACCCAGGGGCAGACCAGAGCACCAGGGGCCATTTCCTCTCATCTCACCATGTGGTCCTTCAAATGGTTCCTGTGCTTCTTCACAGTTATGTTACCTGTGTCTATGCCTTAATGTTTACTTCTCTGAAGAACTCCAGGGGAAGATGCTCTGTGGAGGACATTTTCTAATTTGGCAGAATCTACCAAGGCATACCCAAGACTGGCTTGAGATCACATTTTCTGGCTTTTCTTCTTCGTGCTGATGTACGTGACAGTGAAGTTGGCAGGAGAGAATGGCGAGAGTAACATGCAGATACCTCTTGCCCATCAGGGCGGTTCATTTGGCTTTCAGGGAAAGAAAAAGAAAAACACTTCCCCCAACGAAGACTGTATGTTCGACACCTTAACCCTGCTTGAGATGGACCTTATGAAATTTGTTTCCAGAGGGTGGAGTGTGAAACGCGCCATGGCAGCCAGTGGTAACCTCACCCCTGCCAATGTCGAGGTTGCTGCAGATGCCCCCATCACATGACAGTACATGAGCTCCGGGGCTATGAAGACTCCGACTGAGTGGATTTGTGTGTCAAAGTAGGAGAGGAATTGTTGAGCGTTGACATACCTTATCCAAACTAGTAAAACTATTCTGAAGCAAAAGAAAAAAGCCTCTGATATTTTTTATTCACCCTACAATTTTACCTTTCCCAGAATATTGTAAAATTGGCAGCATGCACTGTATAACCTTTTCCAGACTAGCTTATTTTATTCAATAACATTCTTTCAGGTTTCATCCATTTCTTTCTGTGATATGATAGCTCATTTCTTTTTATTCTTGAATAATATTCTGTTATGTTGATGTACCTTAGTTTGTTTATCCAGCTGTCTTTTAAAGCACACTTTGGTTGCTTCCAATTTGTGTGTGTGTGTCTCTGTGTGTGTGAGTGTGAGAGAGAGATAGTCTGAATTAAGCTGTTATAAAATTCATGTGTCTGTTTTTGTGTGGAAATTAGCTATTAAATCATTTGGTGAACTATCTAGGAGTGTAATTGTTAGGTTACGTGGTATGACAACGGTTAGCTCTGTAACAAATTGCCTCCTAAGTGAGTCTACTTTTTTGCAATCCCACTAACAATGAATGAGAATTCCTGTTGTTCCTAATCTTTGCCAGTAATTGGTTTATCAGAATTTTGTATTTGACCATTCCAATAAGTGTGTGGTGGTATCTCATTGTTTTAATTTCACCAGTTTACTCTAAAAAGTTATCTTATTTCCATATTTCCATTGTGTTTTATTACCATCAATTCTTCAGGAGTTTTATCTTTATTCTGAGGTTTAAATAGATCTTCTGCTCAGCAAAACTTCTGCTGCTGTTTATACCATCAGTGACTACTTTGCTTAATTAGTCCTCTAAGAATTTTTTTCATGAAGAACTCATAACTTGAAATCATGTATATTGGAAAATATTTATTTTTAGTTGGACAACAATGACCATATCCCCCCCACCCTGAGTATCACTTTGTCCATTAATGTTGAGTGCCTCCACAGAAGAGTTTTTTTTTCGGTTTGTTTAGATTCACTTATATGCTTGCTAGATGTTAACCAAATCTGTGTCATTACCAGTTGCAGTTGTAACTTTATGCTGAAGATTCATTACAAGCTTATATGTATTTTATCAGAAACTGGACTTTATTATGTGTTTTCATATAGTTTCATAAAACGACATGCTCATTATTCAAGTTTTGAATAGTCTTTGCCTCTTTTGAGATTCAAATGAATCCATATATAATGATATAAATGGAGAATACTTATAACATATGTTGGTACAGTTATTGAAAAAATATTTTAAAAAGAACAGTAACTTAACTGTTTGCTATTGGTAACACAATAAATTTTCCCTCAGTGTATTTTGTAATTATGAAAGTCCAAATGCTCTTCCATATAATCTATAAGCAGAGAAGATAAATCAGCAAGCACCTCAATTGAACATCAACTTATAGAAAATCTAATGTTTGGTTTTAACTAAATTAACTTCGAGTCTTATAGTTCAATTATCAACATTCTTTTTTTCACGTCAGTAAAGAGAATGTGCTAGTTCACTTGGGCAGAAGACTTTTACTCAATATTTTCCTATGCTTCTGATTTTCAAGAGACAAGAAATCTTAAGACACTTGTTTGTGAATGTCTGGTACTGTGCCTAATGAATGTTTTCTAATTAATATGTTATCATTAGTAAAATGTATATTCTGTTCAATTATAACACTGATTTACACTGACTTATGATAAAAGACATATTTCAGTTAAATATGTTTGGGATTGACATGTACACACTGCTCTCTTTAAAATGGATAACCAGGGGGGTGGTCCTAAGATGGCAGAGGAATAGGACGGGAAGACCACTTTCTCCCCCACGGATTCATCAAAAGAACATTTGAACGCTGAGAAAATTCCACAAAACAACTTCTGAATGCTGGCAGAGGACATCAGGCTCCCAGAAAGACAGCCTATTGTCTTCAAAAGGAGGTAGGACAAAATATAAAAGATAAAAAGAGAGACAAAAGGATTGGGGATGGAGATCCGTCCTGGGAAGGGAGTCTGAAGAAAGAGAGAAGTTTCCAAACACCAGGAAACACTCTCACCGGAGGGTCTGTGGTGAGTCTTGAACTCTCAGAGGGCAACATAACAGGGAGGAAAAATAAATAAATAAATATTTAAAACCAACAGATTATGTGCCTAACGGCAACTCCCAGCGGAAAAGCAGCACAGACTCTCGCATCCGCCACTAGCAAGCAGGGGCTGGACAGGCAGGCGCTGGCTGCATTGCTTAGGGTAAGGACTGGGCCTGATTGCCCGGAGGGCAATCTGAGGGAACTAACTTGAGATAGCAACCCAAACTGTGGGATAGCTATCCTGCACAAAGCCCTAACCTAAAACACTGCCAGGCCCGCTCACAGAACAAAGGACTGAGCAGAGCTAGCCGGCTGCGGTACCGGCCCCCCCCCCCGCCCCCCGCCCCCCGCCCGAGACTGGCAGGCGAGGGCAGCCAGAACTGGAAGGGGGCAATCACAGCCACAGAGAGGCATCCTCTCGCAAACTGCAAGCAGGCTTCCTAGCTAACCAAGACATCTTGGGATTCTGGACGGTTGACATCCTCCGGGAGGGTAGCACCCAGAGATCAGCTCCCCAGAAGAGACACACGGCACACCTGAGAAGGCGCGTCCGTTCCACACCCAGAAGACTGAGCGGCTGGGACAGGGGATGTGATAAGACGCACCCCCCCACCTGGGGGTGACTGTGCTCACCAAGCACCTGGTCACCTGAGCTGCTCGGACCTAGGAAGGGTACAAAACGCAGACCCAACCGAGTCTGCGCCTTTGTGGGGTACCCGAGAACCTGAACCTGAGCGGCTTAGACCTGGGAAGTGCACACAACCCAGGGCCCGCCTCAGACAGTTCCCAGCAGAGCAACCTAGAGACTGAGAAGTGTAGACCATGAAAGCACACACGCCGTGAGCGGGGGCAAACCCAGTGCAGCTGAAACACTGCAGGCACTCCCCACACACGCCAGTTATATTTGTTTGCAATGTTCCTCCCTCCCCACAGCAGGACTGAACAAGTGAGCCTAAACAAGTGACCACCACCGCCCCCTTGTGTCAGGGCAGAAATTAGACACTGAAGAGAGCAGCAAACAGAAGAAGCTAAAATAACAGGGGGAACCGCTTTGGAAGTGACAGGTGCAATAGATTAAAACCCTGTAGTTAGCACCTCTACATAGGAAGGGGCCTATAGATCTTGAGAAGTATAAGCTGGATCAAGGAACTATATGAAAATGAACTGACCCCACACTGTCTGCAACAGCTCCAGAGAAAGTCCTAGATATATATTTTACTATTATCATTTTTTACATTAAAAAACATTTTTTTAATTTTCATGTCCTCTATTACTGCTTTAGTTTTCATTTTTATAACCTACTATTACCTTGCAAAGAAAAGACCATATTTTTAAAGCAAACTTCATATATATATATATATAAATATAAATATATATATATAATATTTGTGACTTTGTGGTTTTTTTTAATATTGTATTTTTGAGAATCTAACTTCTACTCTATATTTTTAATCTTTGCTTTTTGGTATTTGTTATCAATTTTGTACCTTTAAGAATGCAATCTTCAGTACCCATTTTTACTTGGGAGTGAGATTACTGGCTTGATTGCTCTCTCCCACTTTTGAGTCTCCTTTTTCTCCACCAGGTCACCTCTATCTCCTCCCTCCCCCTTCTCTTCTCTACCCAACTCTATGAATCCCTTTGTGTGTTCCAGGCTGTGGAGAACACTTAGGCAACTGATTACTGGCTGGATCTGTCTCTCTCCTTTTGATTCCTCCTTTTATCCTCCTGGTCACCTCTGTCTCCTTCCTGCCTCTTCTCTTCTCTGTGTAACTCCGTGAACATCTCTGAGGAGTCCAGACTGTGGAGAACACATAGGGAAGCGATTACTGGCTAGCTTGCTCTCGCCTCTCTTGATCCCTCCTCTTATCCTTCGGGTCACCTCTATCTCCCTCCTCCCTCTTCTCTTCTCCACATAACTCTGTGAACCTCTCCGGGTGTCCCTCACTGTGGAGAAACTTTGCATCATTAACCTAGATGTTTTATCGTTGGTGCTGTATAGATGGAGAAGTCTTGAGGCTACTGGAAGAATAATACTGAAAACCAGAGGCAGGAGGCTTATGTCCAAAACCTGAGAACACCAGAGAACTCCTGACTCCAGGGAACATTAATCAATAAGAGCTCATCAAAAGCCTCCATACCTATACTGAAACCAAGCACCACCCAAGAGCCAACAAGTTCCAGAGCAAGACATACCACGCAAATTCTCCAGCAACACAGGAACATAGCCCTGAGCTTCAATACACAGACTGCCCAAAGTCACACCAAACCCACTGACACCTCAAAACTCATGACTGGACATTTCATTGCACTCCAGAGAGAAGAAATCCAGCTCCACCTACCAGAACACCAACACAAGCTTCCCTAACCAGGAGACCTTGACAAGCCACCCATCCAACCCCACCCGCAGTGAGGAACCTCCACAATAAAGAGGAACCACAAACTGCCAGAATAGGGAAAGGCCACCCCAAACACAGCAATCTAAACAGATGAAAAGGCAGAGAAATATTCAGCAGGTAAAGGAACAGGATAAACGCCCAGCAAGCCAAATAAAAGAGGAAGAGATAGGGAACTTACCCGATAAAGAATTCTGAAAAATAATAGTGAAAATAATCCAAAATCTTGAAAACAAAACAGAGTAAAAGATAAATAGCCTGGAGACAAGGATCAAAAAGATGCAAGAAATGTTTAACAAGGACCTAGAAAAAATAAAAGAGTCAATATATAATGAATAATGCAATAAATGAGATCAAAACCACTCTGGAGGGAACCAACAGTAGAATAACGGAGGCAGAAGATAGGATAAGTGCGGTAGAAGATAGAATGATAGAAATAAATGAAGCAGAGAGGAAAAAAGAAAAAAAAAAGAATTAAAAGAAATGAGGACAACCTCAGAGACCTCTGGAACAATGTGAAACGCCCCAGCATTCGAATCATAGGAGTCCCAGAAGAAGAAGACAAAAAGAAAGTCCATGAGAAAATACTTGAGGCAATAATAGTTGAAAACTTGCCTAAAATGGGGAAAGAAATAGTCACCCAATCCAGGAAACTGAGAGAGTCCCACACAGGATAAACCCAAGGCAAAACACAGCAAGACACATATTAATCAAATTAACAATGATCCAACACAAAGAACAAATATTAAAAGCAGCAAGCAAGGGAAAAACAAATAACACACGAGGGGATTCCCATAAGGATAACAGCTGATCTTTCGATAGAAACTCTTCAGGACAGAAGGGAATGGCAGGACATAATTAAAGTGATGAAAGAGAAAAATGCACAACCCAGATTACTGTATCCAGCTAGGATCTCATTCAAATATGAAGGAGAAATCAAAAGCTTTACAGACAAGCAAAAGCTGAGAGAATGCAGCACCAGCAAACCAACTCTCCAACAGTTGCTAAAGGATCTTCTCAAGACAGGAAACCCAGAAAAGGTGTATAAACTCAAACCCAAAACAACAAAGTAAATGGCAACGGGATCATACTTATCAATAATTACCTTAAATGTAAATGGGTTGAATGCCCCAACCAAAACACAAAGCCTGGCTGAATGGATACAAAAACAAGATCCTTATATATGATGTCTACAAGAGACCCATCTCAAAACAAGGGACACATACAGACAGAAAATGAAGGGCTGGAAAAAGATATTCCATGCAAATAGAGACCAAAAGAAAGCAGGAGTAGCAATACTCATATCAGATAAAATAGACTTAAAACTAAAATATGCATATTTTGATTTATTTTTTGATTTCTTCTGTGATTTGTTGACCTCTCAATATGATTTTTTAATATGCATACATTGATTCACTTTATAGCTCTAACATTCTAAGGGTTTTGACAAATATGCAGTGTCATCTATTTAGCATAACATCATACAGAATAGTTTCACTGCCCTAAAACATCCTCTATGCCTGGAGCAGAAAATGACAACCCACTCCAGTATTCTTGCCTGGGAAATCCCAGGACAGAGGAGCCTGGTGGGCTACAGTCCATGGGGTCTCAAGGAGTCACACACAACTTAGCAACTGACCATAGTCATTTGTAGAAACAGTGAAGGCCACAAAAAAACACATCAGCGGCTCCTAGTTTGTGGCCCCTCTTTTACTATCTTTCATTCCCACTTGGCCCTCTGCTCCACAGGGGCACATGCCCATGGGTCTGCTCTGCTCACCCATTGTCTGGATTTAAGGAACGGGAAAATAAAAATGAAAGATGGACCCACCCTCCCAGTAGAGCACCAGTATCAGGAAGAATACACTGGGAAGGAGATGACAATCTGTCACCCACCGACACTTTTTCAACTACCTGCTGGAAATGTCCCCATTTTCCTTTAGGCCCTACTACCAGATGACCCCTGCAAGCCTCCTTATCCTCAGCCCTGAAGTCATCACAATGGCCACTTGGGTTCTGGCTGGGGTGGGGCCCTCTACGACGTCAGCAAGGGCCCAGCCCTGGCTGGTCCTCAGTCTCCAGGTGCCAGGGCAGACCAGCACACCAGGAGCCATTTCCTCTCGGCTCACATGTGGTCCCTGAAATCGTTCCTGTGCTTTTCCATGGGTGTTACCTATGTCTACGCCTAATGTTTACTTCTCTGGGAAAGAAAGCCAAAGAAATCCAGGGGAAGATGCTCTGCAGAGGGCACTTTTTAATTTGGCAGAATCGACAAGAACATGCTCAAGACTGGCTTGAGATCACGTTGCTCTGGCTTTTCTTCATTGTCCTGAGGTACGTGACAGTGAAGTTGGCAGGAGAGAGTGGCGAGAGTAAAGTGCAGACTCCTGCTGCCCTTCAGGCCCGCTCATTTGGCTCTCTCGGAAGGCAAAAGGAAAAGACATCCTCTGAAGAAGACTATATGTTCCATACATTAACCCGGCTCGAGATGGATCTTGTGAAATTTGTGTCCAGTGTGCGAAATCTGAAAATCACCACATCAACCGGTGGTAACCTCAAGCCCCTCAATGTCGAGATTCCTGCAGACCTATGAGCTCTGGGGCAACGAAGAATCCGACTGAGTGGATTTGTGAGTCAAAGCAGGAAAGGAATTGTTGAGAGTTGATATACCTTATCCAAACTAATAAAACTATTCTGAAGCAAATAAAAAAGCCTCTGATAATGTTTATTCACTCTATAGTTTTACCTTTTCCAGAATGTCATATAATTGGCAGCATGCGGTGTATTATATTTTCCAGGCTAGATTATTTTACTTATTAGCATTCATTCAGGTTTCACCCATTTCTGTTTGTGATTTGATAGCTCATTTCTTTTTATTCTTGAATAATATTCTTTGATGTACCATAGTTTGTTTATCCAGTTGTCTTTTAAAGCACACTTTGGTTGCTTCCAATTTGTGTGTGTGTATGTGAGAGAGAGATAGTATGAATTAAGCTGTTATACAATTCGTGTGCATGTTTTTGTGTGGGCAGTAGCTATCAAATCATTTACTGAACTATCTAGGAACATCATTGCTAAATCATGTGGTATGACAATGTTTAGCTCTGTAAGAAATTGCTTCCAAATTGCATTCCCACTAACAATGAATGAGAGTTCCTGTTGTCCCTCATCTTTGCTGGGAAATGGTTTGTCAGATTTTTGTATTTGACCATTCCAATAAGTCTGTAGATGTATCTCATTGTTCTAATTTCACCAGTCTACTCTAAAAAGTTATCTTATTTCCATATTTCCATTGTGTTTTATTACCCTCAATTCTTCAGGAGTTTTATCTTTAATCTGAGGTTTAAAAAGATCTTTGGCTCAGCAAAACTTCTGCCTCTGTTCATGCCATCAGTGATTACTGTCCTTAATTAGTCTTCTAATATTTTTTTTTTCATGAAGGACTCATAAGCTGAAATCATGTATATTAGAATAAAAAGATTATTTTTAGTTGAACAACACTGAGCATATTTTCTTTTCCTGAGTATGGCTTTGTCCACTAATGTTTAGTGCTTCCACACAAAACTTTAAGTTCAACACGAACTTCTCCCCTTTTACTTTGGTTTGTGTTGATTCTCTTCTGTACTTACTAGATGTTAACCAAATCTGTATTTGTACCAGTTTTTTCAGTTGCAGTTTTACATTTATCGTGAAGTTTTATTACAAGCATATGTGTATTTTAATGGAATCTTGACTTTATTATGTGTCTTCCTCTTATTGTTTTGAAAAACTATATGCTCATTATTTCAGTTTTTAACAGTCTCTGCCTCTTCTCCATTGAGATGCAAATGAATCCATTTATATAATGTTTGAAACAGAAGAATCATAAAATATGTTTGTATAGTTATTGAAGAAAATAATGTTCGGTTTTAACTAGTTCCACTTAGAGTCTTGTTATAGTTCAGTTATCCACAGTCTTGTTTTCGTGTTAGCAAGGAGAGTGTGCTAGTTCTCTTTGGGGGAAAGACTATTTTAATCAACCTCTTCATATGCTTTGGATTTTCAAGAGAAGAGAAATCTTCAGACACTTGTTTCTGAGTGTCTGGTACTGTGCCTGATGAATATTTTTCTATTTAATATGTTATCATTAGTAAAATGTACATTCTGTTTACTTCCAACACTGATTTCAAGTTGGATTGGCATCACCAACTCAATGGACCCATATTTCAGCAAGCTCCAGGAGACGGAGAAGGCCAGGAAAGCCTGGCATGTGTGGTCACAAAAAGTACATGGGTCGCAAAAAAGGAGACACGACTGAGGGATTGCAATGATCCTATTAAACACAGTCATCACAAAGTTTTCAAAATAATACGTCGTCCTCAAATAAGACCTGATGACATTTGTCACAGTTATTTTGTCCTAAATTCACCTGGTAATTTGTTGTAGCCATCAGTGTTTGGTAATTTGCTTTCTATGGAAGAATAATAAATTGCACATAATTTAATGACTGAATGTGGTTTTGGAATGAGTCATTCTCTCAGATAGTTACCCTCTACAGAAATGAGACTTTAGGTGCTAGTGTTAATGAACACCCGTGTACCCAACATAGTTAGGCCAAGTGATATCAGAACTTTGGAGCTTAAAGCAGAGACAGTTTTATTGCATGGCTATGATAGGAGATGGGTGGCATATGGCTTTAAATATCCTGAACTCCCCAAGAGTTTTCAGCAAAACGCACTTCTGGGAGAGGTAAGGGAGGGGTGTGATTAACTGTCGCAAATGTCTGCCTGTCACATCCTCTGCTATTGAACTAAGATCACGGTGAGACAACAGTGTTCATGTAAGCCCCTAGTGAAACAATTATTATTCCCTATGTTGAAAGAAAAGCTTCCAAGCTTGACTTTCACACTCCAAGGTCCTGTTTAGGAGGAGGGGATCCCTTGGCAGGCTGGTTATCCTGACTGGGAACATTCATCCAGCACCCAGTCTTGATCCTCCCACCATTGGCCAGTCCCAGCTGAAGAGGCAGCTCTCAGTTCTCTGTGCCCTCCTCTTACCAAGATCCCCATACCTTGCCCAACCATCTTCCAGCATGCAGCTGGCCTCAGTCTCAGTCTACCCAGTGGTTAGGGGCTGAGTGCTGTAGACTGACTCATGCAGAAGCCACAACCATTCGGTCATGGAGGTGGGGATGGGAGAGCTTGGCTTTTGCTCTGAACCTGGGGCCAGGCCAGTGAGTGGCTCTAGCAAGCAGCTCTGGGGCACTGTAAGATACAGCCTTTAGCCTGTCCCCAGGTGCCCTGGCTTGCTCCCCAGACCAAGGCCAGAAGACCTGGAGGGCCCTGGGCAAAGCCTGCAATATATCTTTAACTAAACTCTTCTGAGAGGTTGACTCTGGTGGAGCTGAATTTCGAACTTCACTAATGGACATGAGCTAAATATGCAACTCCATATTCCTCCTGCCCTCTTGCCGTATCTTCTTAGGAGAGCTTATTCAACATATGACTAAAGTTGGTACCTTGGACCATCATGGCCCATTTCCACTAGCCCTCGATAACCACATTCAACTCTCTGTTTCTATACTCAGGTATTTCAACTAACAATATCATGTGATGATAAAGCTTTTGTCTTCCTCTAACTGAAATATTTTACTTAGCGTGATGGCCCTAAAGGCATATATATTACAAATGGGGGAACCATTTATTTATTCACTGCTGTAGGTATAGTTGCATTGTAATATTTTTAAATCAAATTTGATTTGAGTATAGTTACTTTGCATTGTTGTATTAGTTTCTGCTGTACATCAGTGTGAATCAATTATATGCTTATATAGATCCCTCATGTTGGATTGTCTTCCCTTTTGTGTCACCACAGAGCACTGAGTAGAGTTCCTTGTGCTTTTCTTTCTTATTTTGTTAGTAATTTAAATTGATTTCTTTATTTTAACTGGAGGGTGATTACTATACAACATTGTGATGGTTTTTGCTGTACATCAACCTTAGTGAGCCATAGGTACACATGTGTCCAACACATCCTTAAGCCCACCCCGCATCCCTCCCCACCCTATTCCTCTGGGTTCTTCCAGATCACTAGCTTTGGATGCCCTGCTTCATGCATATGTACACGTGAAGGATGACTTTTCTGCATGAAATTGTACTTGTCTATGTTTCACATATGAAAATATGGGTGCAGAGTTTTCTACATGAAATATGAAATCTGCATTTCCCTTTTGTAAATCTAGTTGTATATTCTTGGTCATGATACATGGTTTATGGGATGTTACACACCTGGATGTCTGTGCACACTTTTTCCTACATGAATATGGAATTGTGTATATCTCACATAGGACAATTTGAGCATACATTTTCTAGCTTGAAGTATGGAATCTTATATATTTTCTACATGAAAATCTCCATTAAGATCTTCTGACATGAAGTATGTTCTCAGTGGTTCAAATATGAAAGCGTGATGCAAATTTTCACTCATGAAATAGAAACTTTGTACATTTCAAAAATGAAAATCAAGGTACATATTATCTTACCTGAAATTTGGTATATTTTATACTTCTCTCAAAGATATTTGGGAGCAGATTTCCTTGATTTACATATGCAATACTCTATCATTTCACATATGAACATATGAGTACTGTTATTTCTGCACTAAATAGATGTGATTCTCTATAGTTCACATATGAAAATCTAGGCACAGATTGTCCTGCATGATATATGGAATTCACTATGAAAATCTGGGAAAAGATTTCCCGATGGAAATATTGACTTCTGTATGTTACATTTATGAATAATATCTGTGAGCACATTTTCCTACACAATGTATGGAATTCTCTGGTTAAGCCTTTGAATATATGGACATTCATTTTCTTACATTAAATATTAAATTCTGTCTACAACACATATGAAAATATTAGCATGGCTTTTGTGGGCATATATTTTCAAATGTGGAATACATAATTCTGTATGTTTCACGTGTGGCAATCAGTGTGCAGATTTTCTTAAATACGGAATCACATACATTTTACAGATGATAATTGGAACAATGACTTTTCTGCTATATTGACATATGGGATTCTGTATATTTCATATATGAAAATTTTAATTAAGATTTTCTGACATGAGTATGTAATTTTCTGCATTTCACATTATAGAAATCAGGGAACAGATTTTCCTACATGAATTAGGACATCTCTACATTTCACATGGGCTTCCCTGGTAGCTCAGAGGGTAAAACATCTGCCTGCAATGCAGGAGACCTCGGTTTGAACACTGGGCCGGGAAGATCCCCTGGAGAAGGGCATGGCAGCCCACTCCAGTATTCTTGCCTGGAGAATCCCATGGATGGAGGAGCCTGGAAGGCTACAGTCCATGGGGTCCCAAAGAATAAGACATGACTGATCGACTTCCCTACATTTCACATATAGAAATCTGTGAACAGATTTTCATACATGTCATATCAGAGCTTTCACACTGATTATAAGAAAACGTTGGTCCAGATATTTTTACAAAAATATGGAAATCTTTATGCTTCATATATGAAAATATGAGCACCAATATTCCCATATGAAATATGGAATTCTCTATCATATTTGAAATAGGGCCATCCATTTTCTACATAAATATGAAATATCTAAGTATCACATGTGAACATCTCTGCTCAAAGTTTCCTAGAGGAAGTATTAAAGATTATGTGTATCACATAGAAAAACCTGGGTGCCAATTTCCCCACAAATAATCTGGAGTTCTGTACATTTAAGATATTTATCCGGGGGCACGGGAGGGGAAAAAATAAGGTATGTATCTAATTCTGTGTACCAATTTTACCTCATAAAATATGGAATTCTGTATATTTCAGATATGAAAATCACTGTGACATTTTTACTCTATTAAAAATAGAATTCTCTATATGTTACATATGAAAATCACAATGCTGATTTTACTACACAAAATATTGAATTTTTTGTATTACACTTTATTAACATCTGTATGCAGAGTTTTTTACATGAAACATGAAATTCTGTATACTTCCTACATGAAAACCTGGGTGGTGATTTTCTTACATTAAATATGGGATACTCTACATTTCACACATGAAAATCTAGGCATTGGTCTTAAGATACGGAGATCCAATATGGTATTGGTGTTGCCCCTATTTCACAAGTGAATATATCGGTACCACTATTTCTTTATGAAATATGGAATGCTTTGCAATTCTCATACATATATCAAGACAATGACATCTGCCATGAAATATGGAATTCCCTATATTCCCTATATCAATATCTAGGTGCTAATGCTCCTTCATGGAAGTTGGACTTTCATATAGTTCACATTTGAATATCAGAATGATTTTCCTATAAGAAATATGGAAATCTCTAGATTTTGTAGGAACCAGTGGTTACTCATGTACTTCCACGTGTTCCCTGTTTGCATTTGTGCCCTGTCCCCTACATGTGTGTGCTTGTGTTGCATGTGTGTGTGTGCGTGTGTGTGCATGGGTCCTGCCCACTGCAGACACAGAGATGAAGGTGACAGAACATGAGATGTGGAGCAACCAGAAGTGGAGACACGAGGCATTCAGAGACTAGGGGAGAGTGGTCCATGCATCTCTGTGATGCCCCTGTCCAGGACAGGAATGAGGAAAGGATGACAGGTGACAACTCTGGACAGTGACTCTGCACATCTGCAGTTACATCAAGAGGCATAAACAAGTTCACAATTTCTGCTGTGTGGAGTGTTTGTATCAGTAAAGAGTGGTGGGGGGGTTTCAGGAGTCACCCAGAAGAAATAAATAAAGTGATGCGGGGATTTAAAACCACTGTCTGTGGACCCCTCAGTCTGTGGTGTATTGGCTACCATGTGGAAATCCTGGACGAGGCTAGGGCAGGACCCCCGTTTGAAGAGGCCAGTGTCTTTCAGACAAAGGAAGAGACTGGAAGGAGGAGGATTGGAATGAGAGCCTGCTTCACTGCAGATTGTTCCACACACGTGAGAAGGAGATCTGGGAAAGTCCTGGGCTAGTGCTGCCTAGGATCAGCCTGTCAGCCAGCACACTCCCTCTCCAAGTGTGTTATATATTGGCACCATGTGAGACAAATGACATGCTAAGGTAGGCTCTCAGAGTGAATCCCCAGGCATCCTAGGAGAGACAGGGTGTGAGTGTGGAATCCGGACCACATCGGGCTCTCTGCTCAATGGAGGAAATTATCCAGGCACATTGCCCCCATGCCTTTCATTGGACACTTTGGGAGAGCACCCAGAGGTTAAAGGTCCTGTGGGACACAGGAGTGTCCTTTTCAGATATGGAAGTGGGAATTCATGGTTTGAATTTCTGGAGGCCAAGGAAATGGCAACTTGCACCTGGGATTTGCCAGATGGAAGACAGGCAATGTGCCTGGAGGCAGGCACTCAGTGAAGCAGAGGCATCAGGTGGCTTGCTGGAGTCCTGGAAGCCGGGGGAGGGAGGGCCCTGGGGGGAGGGGGTGGGACCGAGGTGACTCCCTTTGGGCTAGGGGCCTGTCCCTGGAGCATGACGCCCACTACGCTCTCTGCCAATGACTGAGATTGGGCCCAGCAGTCTGGGAGTGGTTTACAGCTCCAGCAGCCTAGGGGGCCCGTTAGCCTGGGCAATCTGGCTGGCCTGTGCACCTTGCTCCAGGTGGTTCCCCACCACATTCTTCAGTCTCAGGGCACCCCCAGAAGGAGGCAGCGATGGCCACTGGGTGACGGCAGCATTTGCATCGGCTGTGCAGGCCACCTACTGTGTCGTCACGTCCAACCCCTTCACAGCTGCACCAGCTCGGGCCACAGCCAGGGCCGCGTCCAGAGCGAGACGCTGCCAGAGGACGGCAGGAGCACCCAGGGACGCTGGATCTTCTTAGCTGTGAGGCCAAGTCTTCAGGGGACAGAGGCCCTGGGGCCTGCCCTCAAGGTGGGGGCGTCGGGGACCTTGCAGGCACCAGGTGGCCCACCAAGAAAGGAGGCGGCTCTCTGCAGTGTGGAGGCAAAGAAAGGAAGGTGAGGCCCTGGAAGAGAGAGAGATGGAGGGTATTGGGCCAGAGGTCAGGCTGCTGGTGGAAGAAGACAGCCCGGAGGAGGTGGAGGTGGTGGCAGACGTGGAGCAGGAGCAGTTGTCCTCGCAGGAGCCAGAGGAGAAGCCAGAGGAGCAGAGCCAGGAACGTGCAAGGCCAGGAACCCCGAGTGACCTACCGGACCACACTGGAGGGGCTGGAGTCACTGCCGGCCCTTCAGGCAGTGAGTTTAGCTCTGGGGATGTGAAAGACCACAGGGCCTACATTCGTATCCGGTGGAACAACCGTCAGAGGAAGGGTCACATGGCTCAGAGATGTGCCATCTTCCAGGGCATCGCAAGCTCCTGGAATGAAGCCCTATCCTGACTGCTGTTCCTCAGAGTCAGCAGCTCAGGAGGAAGAGAAGGACCAGGAGCAGGAATAGAGTTGGGGACAAGGGCACAGGCAGGGAGCGGGGTGGCCGAGGGAATTGGGTGCTGGGGGTGTGGAGGTCCAAAGATACGGCAGGAGCAGAATTCGGGCATGGCCAAACACCTGTAGGTGTCTAAGCCACGACTTCGGGTGACTCCTTCTGGCCTGCATCTGAAAGAGAAGCAGTACCTGGGGGTGGGGATTCTATATCAGAAGTGGCCAGAAACATTAAGCCACAGTAGCATTCCCAGAGGTTTATTATTGTATTTGTGGATAATCCCGGGAAATAACAGAGACAGTCCCACTAGTGCAATGCAGAAGCACGAGGTTTTCCACACCCAAGATGGCGCTGGAAGGGGCTGCTATCTGGTAAGCTATGAGTGCCAGACAACTCCAGACACACCCTTGTGAAGAAAGGGAGCAGGTGAGAGACCCAGGGCTTTCTTGCTAAACACACACAGACACACAGAGACACACACACATACCCACACACAACACACACTTGCCTGCAGACAAGGTGAGCCAAAGGGACTGCAGTTCCTGACATTCTAAGCAGTGACATGCCACTACTCAGCACACACAGGCCAGCCAGAGATCAGAAGTGGTCAGAAACCGACCCTCCCTTGGCGAATGCAGACACCTTCAGACGCTGAAGACCACAGGGGACCAAGAGCCGTGAAAATGTCTGATGTTATGGCACTGGCTGGGGACATTGGTGGGGCGGGCAGGAAAGCGTGAGTGCCCAGAGTGCTTTCAGATGCCTGTTCCAGTGTCCCTGTGAAAGGTTGTTGCTGAGCCATGAAAGACGCTGAGATTCTTGGCCTGGAGAGGAGGGGAGTTCAGTCCGGGGCCAGTGACAAGGCTTGCTCGCTCAGAGATTTTGTGTAATCAAGTTTTATTAAAGTATAAAAGAGATAGAGAAAGCCTTCTCTATGATGACATAGACATCAGAAGGCTGCAGAAAGAGTGCGTCCCCCCCCCCCACCCCACTAGTCTTTAGCAGATACTGTCTGCTAGTTAGAGAAAGGAAATATCTCAAGCCTAAGAGAGTGGCACCAGGCCTCTCACCCACAACATGCATCAAGATAACATTGGCACAAGTTGAGTCATCCTGGGCCATAAAACAACTGACATGAATCGTGAAAAAAGGCAGGTTTCCAAGCAAATACATAGTCTCATTAACACAGATTAGGAGAATCATTGTATGAGTGAAACATACTGGTTTATTGAGGCATTTTTGGTTCTGAGCCTTGGGTGGAACCAATTTGAAGACAGACAGTGTCTAGGGTAAATACACAGTTCATTAACATAGCTTAAGAAAAACATTTCCATAAGAAAAATGCATTGGTTAGCTCAAGGTTTGAGAAAGTTAAGTTCAGGTGGAACCAGGTGTCCTCATGGAAACATAGAATTTTAAAGGAAACCTCCCTTGAATTTTGTATAGAGAAGGGAAAAAAATTCTGACACTTGTAGTTTGTTTTCTGCTGCCGCTTAAGAGAAAGATAAAAAATATCTGACCCTTCTGTTTGCAGGCCCCTAGGGTTTCTGCCTCTTACCCTCTCACCTGTTCCCTCCCAGACCAGCCCTGTTGCTTGTGGCTCTACCTGGCCTGGCACGTGGCATGACTGGCTCCTTGACCTGCAGCGGATTGTGAACAATCACCAACTATCCGTCATGATCAGTGATCAAGATGAAGTCTTGCTTAGCTACATGATGGATTTGAAGGTCAGTGAGGGAGAATGAGGACAGGTAGGGGAGCTGGGCAGGGAAGTGGGGGATCATCTGATGTGGTGAGAGCACTTGAGTGGAGAGGCAGAAGCTGTTGATGCCTGCACCGCAGGCAAGCTGCAGACCCTAGAAACTGGCACATTTTCCCTCCTCCTGGTCCTGACAGGTGTAGGAACTGAGGCATCTCTGGTCCCACTGCATGCCACTAAGTTTCTTTTCAGAGCAAACCCTACTTCAGGAATACAGTGATCATTAAGGAGTACTACCTTGACATCACTGATACAACCTGCCTCCCAGGGTGGTGTGGGTGGGTGGGGAAGGGAGTGGATGCTCCTCCTGCACAATCCTTCCCTGCCTCCCCTGTCTTCCTCCAGGATATATGCCGTGTCACCGCACTCCAGTCCACTGGTTCTGGGTTTATAAATGGGGAGCTCTAAGCCGCAGGCTGGAAACCAGCAGCCTTAACTTCCTCAACTGATTGTTGGATCACAACAGCCCAGGATCAAACAGGAAAGCTGAGATGGGGTTGCTCTGGGCCTCTGCAGAACTGGTGAGTTCTGTTGGAGTTCTTTGCTGTTCATGAAGGGTTTCATGCTGATCTTGTTCGTGTTGCCAGCAGAGAATCAGCAAAGACCTGCAGTATTTCCCAGAGAGGTGGATCTTGCCATGGGAGGTTACTGACAGAAACACAGGTTGTGAGGGGATCAAAGGTGGGCTCTGAAGGGACAGCCATGCAGAGGCTGGGACACTCTCCTTTCCCAAATGGGGATGCTCAGGCTCATGCAGGCTGGATGTGGAGCCTGGATTCGGGTCATACTGGTAGCAAGTGACAAGCTGAGACTGGAGGCTTGGGGACTTCGTGTGTCCAAGCATTACTCGAAGAAGCTGTGATTACAAGATGAGAGAGTCCTAGGTGATTCTGATAGTGGCAGGATGAATCAAGCACCTTTGTCAGAATCATCTTTTCCCAGGTTGGCCACTCCCAGGCCTCCTGCTGCTCACTGAGTTTAAGATTCCCCTGGGCCCTTAAGTCCCGACCTTCCTCCTGGAAAGCACCACCAGTTGGAATGGGTTTTTCTCCACTGTCCCTTGGCACTTTTGTGCTGACTTTGGGGTCTTCTGTGAATTTCCACACCCACCGATAGACCTCAATCTCACCACCACCACACAGGTAAAGCCAGAAACGACTTAAAGCTGGCTGGTGATAATACTGAACAGCTGGGCGAAGAAACGGACAGGGATCCCAAAAGGGCAGGACATGGTGCCTACTGACGCCATCTCCCATAATGCTGGACCCAGGCATCTTCAGCTCCTGAAATACCTGCCTTCCCTGTTTGTGTTTGTATCACTGTGCCTTCTTCGTGTGTGTTTACACAGGTATGTTTGTGTCACCTGTGTTTGCATCTGTTTCTGTGTGTGTGCATGTGTGTCGCCCACATCAGACGCAGAGACGAAGGTGACAGGAAATGAGACTTGGAGGAAGAAGAAGAGGAAGCACGAGGCATCCACAGGCTCGGGGAGACGGGTCAATGTATCTCTGTGGCTCCCCTGTCCAAAACAGGAACAAGGAAAGGATGGCTAGTGACATCTCCGGACAGTGGCTCCACAAATCTACAATTACATCAAGAGATACAAACAAGCTCACAGTTTCTGCTGTGCTGACCCGTGTTTTACTACCAGCCTTTTTCCATGACTGATCTCCTTAACTGGAAACAAAACACCCCCTCATGTTCTGAAAAGCCCCAAGAGGTGATTGGTGTTTTAGAATTCATCTTCCAGACCCACTGCCCCACCTGGGGAGACTGCCTACAGCATCTTCTCACCTTATTCAATACAGAGGAACACCAATGAGTCATGACAAAGGCTAGAAAATGACTCCAGGCCAATGCCCCAGGGGCCCAATTAGATGTGGAGAACTGGGCTTGGGAGAACTTTCCAGAGGAAGAGCCTCGCTGGTACCCCAAAACTGAGGGGGTAAGAAACCAGTTGGAGAGATATCCACAGGCCCTCTCTCCTACAGCGGGTAGAAGACAGGGCTAAGGAGCCTGCTAACATGGCAAAGACCACTGAGGTGCTACATGAACCAGATGAAAGCCTGGACGATTTCTACGAAAGGCTGTGTGAGGCCTTCTGGGTTTTCACCCCTTTTGATCCTGAAACCCCTGAAAATCAACAGATGATAAATTCAGCCTTTCAGGGACAGGCCCCATCGGACAGCTGAAAAAAAAAAAAATTACAGAAGTTAGAAGGGTTTGCAGGTAAAAATGCCACAGAACTGCTTTGCCAACAAAGTCTTTGTCAATCACAACCAAATAGCAAAAAATGGATGAAGCAAAAAGTTCCACTGTTGGCACTTGGCCTGTCAAAGCATGTACCCCTGGTGGGAACACACCGTAAGGCAAGGGGCCCAGATCTGAAAATACATTTCCCGTCAGCCACGATCAGTGTGCCTATTACAAGGAAAAGGGACACTGGAAAAATGAGTGCCCCAGGCGCTCTGAGAAGAAAACCAAAGCGGCAGGCCCACAGAGCCGGTATCAACCCGAGCCACCCAGCACTAATCTGATTGGGCTAGCTCAAGCAGGATCCAACTAGAGGGGGCTGGACTCTCTCCAACTGGGTCGCCAAGAGCCCATGGACAGAATTCAAGTAGGGGGCCATCCAATGGACTTTATGGTAGACACTGGCACTGAGCATTCTGAGGTCACCCAGGAGATAGTCCCCTTATCGGGAAAAGAAACTACCATCACCATGAGCACAAGCACCCAGACCCACAGGCACCCAGACTGGCAGGCCATTTTGCAGTCTTTGACAATGCTGACTGGGGGGCCATTAGGCAAAGCATGAATTCCTCTATCTGCCCTATTCGCCCTATTTGCTTGATGGGAAGAGACCTGCTTGCTATGATGGGGGTCCAGATTTCCTTTTCTGCTGATGGGTAACCTCACCTAAAGCTAGCAGGACCACCCTCCTCCTTGATCACGACTCTTGCTATAAGGTGAGAAGAAGAATGGCGCCTGTATTTCTTTCTTCCAGGAGAAGGGACCATTCCTCCTCAATCAGAGACAGTATCCACCAGTTTGGGCCGAGGAAAATGCTCCAGGTTTGGCAAAACCCTTGATCCCATCCTGACTGATCTGAAACCAAGAGCTCAGCCTGTAAAACTACAACAGTATCTGATTCCCCAGTAGGCCTGGCTGGGAATCCAGCCTTATTTAGAGAGACTACTTCAACACAGACTTCTGATGAAATGCCAGTCACCCTGGAACACCCCACTACTACCCGTGAAGAAGCCAGGGATGCATGACTACCATCCGGTTCAGGACTTAAGAGCTGTAAACGAGGCTACAATTACTCTGCCCTCGGCAGTGCCTAAACCGTACACCCTACTAGGACTGATCGCTTCCACAGCTGAATGGTTTACTTGCTCGCACTTGAAAGATGCCTTCTTCTGCCTCCAGCTTGCACCTGCCAGCCAGCCACTATTTGCCCCTGAATGGGAAAACACACATGGGAAATAAGGAACAACTCTCTTGGACGAGGCTTCCTCAGGGTTTCAAGAACTCCCCTACTCTCTTTAGCGGAGCTTTGGCCACTGACTTCGTGAAATTTCCTGGACAGGAGTTAGAGCGTGGCCTGCTGAAATAGGTCATTGAGCACAACACAGGCTCGATGCCTAGAGGGAACAAAGGCCCTCGTCTTCTTGTTAATGGAAGCTGGGTACCGGGTATCAAAGAAAAATGCACAAATCTGTAAAAGACAAGTCAAATGCCTAGGTTTGAACATCATCTGGGGCCAGTGAATGCTGGGAACTGAAAGGAAACAAGCAGTTTGTGCCAAGCCTCCCCCTACCACTCACCAGAGGGTCCATGAACTCCTGGGAGAAGCAGGGTTCTGCAGGATATGGATCTCTAGATGTTCAGACCTGGTCAGACCCTTATATGAGGCCCTGAAAGGAGAAGAAAAGGCTCCCCTTGAATGGGAGCCAAGAGGCAGCATTTTAAACAATTAAGGCCAAAGTCTCTGATGCCTCAGCCCTAGAGCTTTCCAATGTAACCAGAGAGTTCAATCTCTGTGTTCATCAAAAGTACAAAATGGCCTTGGGAGTCTTGACCCAAAAATCCAGGCCTTGGCAAAGGCCGGTGGCCTAACTGTCTAAATAGATGGCCACCCTACCTCTGAGCAGTAGCAGGCACTACCTTGCTAGTGAGGGAGGCTGACAAACTAATGTTGGATTAAAACCTAAATGTTAAGGTCATGCACTCAGTTATAACCCTGATGGTTAGCAGAGGCCACCATTGGCTCACACAGGCATGGATGAGTCAGTATCAAGGGTTACTATGTGAACATCCACCGGTAAAACTAGAAGTTGTGTGAACTCTAAAACCAGCTATCTTCCTACCAAAAGAAGCAGGGCCCTTGGAACACGATTGCTTGGAATTACTAGATGAAGTATTTTCTAATAGACCAGACCTGACTGACAACCCGCTCCACAACCCAGACCTGGTCCTATATACTGATGATAGCAGCTTAATAGAAAACAGAAAGAAGATGGCTGGGTATGCTGTAGTGTCTGACTCTGAAGTGGAGGAAGGAGAGGTGCTTCCTCAAGGATGGTCAGTGCAGAGAGTGGAGTTACGGGCATTAATCAGGGCACTGGATCTCAGCTGAGAGCAGCAAGTCAATACCTATTCAGACTTGTGCTATGCTTTTGCTACTCTACATGTCCACCGAGCCTTATACAAGGAAAGAGGACTCCTTACACCAGAAGGGAAAGGGATCAAAACCCAAGCCGAAATCCTGAAACTTCTGGAAGCAGTCTAGGAACCAAAGGAAGTGGCAGTTGTCCACTGCAAAGGCCACCAGAAGGAAGATGACCCAGTGGCCAAAGGGAACTGTCACGATGATGCCGCCATGAAGGAGGCTGCCGGGGTAAGCCACCAGACAAATTGAAAGTCCTGCTAGCCCTGGAGATACCAGCTGCCCCCAGGTACTCTCCCGAGGAGGAAAAATGGATAAAAAAGGAAGCGGAATCATGGCCAAGATGGAATGGTGGCTCACACAAGACCATGAATCTATGTTCCGGAACAACTTGCCTACAAGCTGGTGCACCAGCAACATGCACTGACCCATACGGGCAAGACTGCCTCAGAGACTTTGCTAGGCCCATACTATCTCATTGCTCACCTCCCCGCACTCTGTTCTTCTGTCTCCCAGGGATATGTAATCTCTTTACAAAATAATGCTCGCCAGGGGCCTAGTGGGTTGGCAGGGACACAACATTGTGGACTATCCCCCTCTGTGGATATGGAAGCAGGTTTCACTGAAATCACTCCAAATCAAGGATTTAGATACCTTGTAGTTTGTATGTGCCCCTTTTCAGGCTGGGTGGAAGCCTTTCCTACCCAAACTGAAAAAGCAAGACAAGTAGCCTAGGCAATCCTGAAAGACATTGTCCCCAGATATGGAATGCCTCTGACCATAGGATCAGACAACGGACCGGCATTTGTATCTGAGGCAGAACCACAGGTGGCAAAGGCTTTGAAAACCCAGTGGAGATTGCATACTGCCTACCATCCCCAGAGCTCAGGGAAAGTGGAACGCGTGAATCGAACCTTCAAACAAACCCTAGCAAAACTATGCCAGGAGACCAGCTTATCTTGGATAGGCATGTTGCCTGTGGCCCTCTTAAATGTGAGGTGTTTACCCCTGGCAGGGATAGGGATTTTGCCATTTGAAATCCTGTATGAATGACCACCCCTGCTAGTCAACTTAAGGGGAGACACCAGAGAACTGGGGAACTTGGACTTATATAGGCAGCCACAAGGGTTAGGACACACAATCTCTCAAATACATACATGGATAATTAATAGAATATCCATTTCCTTAGGCATAACACTACATCCTCACCAACCAGGGGACTGAGTATGGGTAAAGGGTTGCAAAAAAAGAGTCTTTAAAACCCAAGTGGAAAGGGCCCTATTTTGTAATCTTAACTACACACACTGATCTCAAGGTGGCAGGAACAGACGCTTGGATCCATTATTCCAGAGTCAAACCTGCAAGTCTGACTGATAGCCAAGAGAAGTGAGAAACGACCTTTAGTCTGGAGGAAGCCCTGTGCCTGACCTTGTGAAGGAAACAAGCACCCCAAAGCACCACTCTGGGCACACCGGAAGCTGGTCAATAAAAGCACGGCTGAAGCTTGAGGAACCAATAGGACTGACAAAAGGCAGATGTATTGGTTAGTAATTGGTCTGGGACTCCCCCTATTCATCTTATTTGGAATAAGGCTTTACTCTTTCCCCAAGAGTGGACTTGTATCCAAAAACTCTCTCTCTGCTTTGCCTACCTCTTCATAATTCTTGTTTTTTTGGAGTCTCCTCCAACTGTGATCAACTTAAATATGAAAAGACTGTATTTTTGCCTCACAGTTCTGTTAAATTGTAAAATCCCTTCCTCATCTGAGAGTTAGGATGATTGTTCTGAATGTATGGAGTCTTTCTACCATGAGGATAAATAGGCCCAAGGATTCACTGACTATACATACAAACCAGCCACATGTTATAGTTCAGTTTTCCCATGCACTAGGAAAGGGAAGTATTACTGGGAGGGAGAAATTAGAGCCCACAGTGTGAATGGCCTAACGTGCTATGGCACCCCAAGACAGATGGCCTGCTGGACTCGATAGATTCATTTTGGGATGTCAGATGGGGGTGGGGCAACTCCAGGATAGGAGAGAACCAGCCCAAGAGGTGGTCAAACGGTTAAAGGCCCAAGTAATCAAACCAGATCCATTGGCATCAGGTCCAAAGACGGGGTCCTCTGGACTGTACAACCAGCTTCGAGCCTCCCTCAAAGCTAAGTTAGAAATGCCCACTGTTGGAAATAATCCTTTTATCCACCTAGCCGAGGAGGTGGCCCCAGAATTCATGTCACTAGCTGCTGGGTTTGTGGAGGGGATCTGATGTGTAAAACATGGCCTTGGAAGTCTACTGCATTGGATGCCTTTCTGCTATTCCGATGGAATCGAACAACCAGCAGGCGGGCAGGGGGTGCTATTCAGAGTTGGACCCTGTCCACAGAAACAGTAGGCAAAGAATGCCTAAGCCGAGAAGGAATAAATTATACCTGGGTTGGAGAAACAAAATGCAGAAGAGCCCTGGTGTATAATGATACCTGTAAGAAACTTCCATGGATGCCAGGGGCCCCAACCTGGTATTGGGCTCCCCAAAAAGGAGGGAATGGAAATCACATTTGCACTCCCTTCAACTCCACTTCTGGGATTCTAGAGCAAAAGTGTACAGGAAATCAACCTGATACTAATCCCTTTCTTGCAATCCCAGGCATTAGCCCATATTGGAAGCATCTTTACTCCACAAACCCAGACTTATGGCAGCCCCGAGAGGGACTTTTTGGTTCTGCGGGAGAAGGGCCTAATCAGGTCTCCCATCCAGATGTGGAGGAATCTGCACCATAAGAATAATTTAGCCAGGTTTCTTCCTCTTACCCGACACCAGGGGACACGCTGGTGTTTCCAGTTTGTGACAACCTGAGACACAGAGAAAAATGATTCCTCGAGCTAGGGAGAAAACAAAATTGGGGCAAAGATGAGGGTCCTCCCCGACAGATAATCCAGTATTATGGTCCGGCCATATAGGCACAAGACGGGAGTTGGGGATGCAGGCCCCCATTTACATGCTCAACCGAATAATCTGACTGCAGGCGGTCTTTGAGATTTTAACTAATGAAATTGCAACTGCTGTTGGCACAGCAACAATCCCAGATGAGGACTGCCATCTATCCAAGTCGAATTGTGGAGGAAGGAGGAGCTTGTTGGAAATTCTACCAAACTGACTGTGACTGTTGCATCCAAATAGCTGACAATGGAATACGTGTAAATCTATGGCTGATTCATATCAATGTATGACAAAAATAAATAAATAAATAAATTAAAATTAAAAAAAAAAAAAAACAAATAGCTGACAATGGAAAAGTTGTGGCAGACAAAGCTAAAACTATTGGGAAGATTGCATATGTTCTGGTTCAGACAATGTTTCTGTTTAAAACAATGATTGGGATTGCCGTAGTCATACTCACCAATGTCTGCTTATTCCCTGCTTCATACCCATCCTAATCAAAAACGTAACAGGGTTCATTCACAGAAACAGTTGTCAAACGGAGAACAGCCACCTAGTTGTTGCTTTTAAAGGGTTACCAGCCAGTTCTGGATGATGATGTCCTCTGATAGCTGCAGATGCACCCTAAACATCAAGAGGGGGAATGAGGTAGAAACCAGTCAAAGCCCCCAGTTAAAGTAACAATCTTTTGCTTTCCCTTCCTTTATCTTGTGTTAACAGCTGCTGCTCATCAATCACCGCTTCCATGTCTGATCTCTTGCTTGCTGGTTACCTTGTCGGGAACTAGGGCTACCTAGGGAAGGGAGGGATCTGAGCCGTTTGAGCAGGAAATTTACGGTGTTACAAGATACCCAGAACAATGCTATTTTCTCAGATCATCCCACCCTCGCCTTCTCCCACAGATTCCAAAAGTCTGTTCTATATATCTGTGTCTCTTTTTCTGTCTTGCATACAGGGTTATCGGCAGATGATCTGAGAGAATAGCAATGAAACATGTCTATTATCAAGGGTGAAACAGGTCGCCAGCCCAGGTTGGATGCATGAGACAAGTGCTCAGGGCTGGTGCACTGGGATGACCCGGAGGGATGGGATGGGGAGGGAGGTGGGAGGGGGGTTCAGGATGGGGAACACATGTAAATCCATGGCTGATTCATGTCACTGTATGGCAAAAACCACTACAATATTATAAAATAATTAGCCTCCAACTAATACAAATAAATGAAAAACAAACAAACAACAACAACAAAAAGATACCCAGAAAAAGCCGGGGCACTCAGTTTTTGGAGGCGACTCCACTGAGCCCACACCGCTGCTGAATATACCTAGCTGTTCTGCCTCTTTGAGTGCTGCTTGTCTCTTTCTGGTGCCACGGCTTCTATAACAACACTACTATGTCAATCAGCCAACTCATGGCCTACATTCCCATGGCCTTTCTTTATTTCAAACAGTCTTCAGAAACTCGGCTTGTCTGTGCTTTTGCATTCTATCTGTCTTTTTGGTTTTCTGAGAGAGTCTTGTATGGCAGGAGGAATTACTCTGAACTGGGCCATCTTTATTGGTAGGAAGTCATTTAGCACAACTGGTACAGTTGGAAAAGTGAGAGAAAAGTCCTAATACAAAAATGTAACTTCCAAGTTAATGCTATCTTCCGGTTGTATAAGTAGAGAAGTATTCAACGAGAAAGAAAATGAAATCACAGATACGTGGTTATCTCGTTATGATCTCGAAATTGAAATATGCTTAAGAGAACAGTCTGTATATAGGTGAATCCCGGCTCCAGCTCTATTAAGTATTCACACTGTTCCAACAAGCAAGTCTCCTCTAAGTCACTGATCCCCCTTCCCCCAAATAATATCTCCTGAATTTCTAAGCTGTTGCACTGCAATTGGTCTAGCCTAGTATGCTGAGGCATTAAGACTGTCAAAGCTCATTGAGGCCAGAGATCACATTGGTTATTACATTTTGAAATATGTCCCCAAGGCTTGCACGCAGGTCTGGAGCAGCTCCCACCACACCCCAAAAAGCCAGATCCTAGCTCTGAAATCTCCCCTTCATTCTCCGGTCCATCTTTCTTCCATCTTATCACCAACCTGCAGCATTCTGTGTTCATTGCCCTGGAAAGATGCTCTGTTCTTGCAGTCTTCATCATCTTCCACGAGTGCCTGCCCATTGTCCATATTTTGAACTGTCTGCTGATTGAATGACGACCTTTGAGGAATGGAAATTAGAGGCTGCAGACAGGCTTGCACAGGAACTTCTTTACTACGTTCCACAGAGGGACCCTGCACTGCCTTGTGGCTGAGTTGAATTTTATTAGTGATACGAATCCTATCGACTGGATCATCTGGAAGATGAATAGCTTCCCTCTGAAAGTGGCACAAAAGACTTTCATGTGACTTCACTTGCGCTGCACATCTTCTCCACAATACCCTGTACCTGGTACTCTTACATACAAATATTCTCAGTTGATCATGCATTTGGCCTGATGTGCTACACTACAGAGTCTGTCTTTTAGGCTTGGTTAAGATGGAAGTCAAGAGATCTTCTTGGCACAATTTCTCAAGTTCGTAGAGGCCTTAAAGTCTGCGCTCTTGAAGTGTGGAACTTGTGACATATCGCTGGCATGGCTGCAGGTGTTAATGCTGAGGTTGCCTGGAACTGTGGTTTTCCTGCTTGTACAGCCCTTGTTGGGATTGAGGGCCCTGTACATCTCCATGGGTTGGAGCCCTTTAGTTTGGACTGGATTGCATTCTCTCTTTTTTTTTCCTCCAGATATGTACTTTGCAAGTAGGAATGCTGGTCTCTTGCGATTCACAGGAAACCAGAGGACTGCTGATAAGTGTGGCGGCCACAGACTACAAATTCTGCCATGGAGAAGGTAACACTAACACACCTCGCAAACTCTCTGGGGGGAAAACCCAGGTGGTTTTAACAGTTTGGGAGGGCCTGTGATTCTCTAGGCTGCCCCATGGCTACTACAGCCTAGTGTCTTGGTTAGGGGAGGTTTAGGGAGGCACGGTTGCCATGACTTCACGACTCTGTGTCATTACTAAAGCAATAGGCAGCAATGCCTTGAACACTTCCCTTTGCCTCTTACAGATGAAAGGAGAGGACTGCATCTATTTTATGAGGCGGGGCTGCCTTCATGATAGGCTTATTTTCTTCTACCGCTTACTGTAAATGATGCTCATTCTAGTACTCCCAGGCCAACTTTACCCATGAAATAGGAACAAGTACTAGCCCAATTGGATCTCTAAAGAAACAATGAAAACTCTTAGGGGGAGTTAGGTATCTGTGAGGATCATCAGTTTATGTGTTAGAGATTCCTTTACCAGTTTCCTTTCCATGAAACCTAGGTAAGAAAAGGAGGCCTCATTTGAAACTGAAAGCCTCTTTTCAAGAGGAAGTGGGTGTACTGGTTTTGTAGGGTTGCCAGAACAATGAGAACCATACCAGGTAGCTTTAAAAATGTTTTTTCAAGCTTTTGGGGATCAAATCAATAGTTAAAGGATCAGGAGATTTGTTCTGTTCTGGACTGTGTCAGTCCAGAATTTTCTGGCTTTGTCTTCACACAGTAATGTTTCTGTGTTGTTGTAATGTTGTCTGTGACTGATCTCCTTTTCTTATAAAGAAGCAGTCGAATTAACCCAACTACCTATTTAGAGGCCCTATTTCCAAATAGGGTCAGAAGAAAGGGCAATCTACTAACATTTTGACTAAATATAATGTACAGAGAGTTATATCTTCAGCATACAAATTTTGAGAGAATACAATTTATTCATAATATTGATTTTCTTCTCTCAACTTGGTACTGCTACGTATTCATCTGTCTCCCAAAGCTCACCCCACTAACCAGGTCGCCTGACACAGAAAGCAGTTCTTAAGAAAAAATGGGTTGTTTGGGAGTAATACAGATTAAAACAAAATTCAAATTTCTTATCAATCTAGAAATCCTCTCCACGAAGACATAATGGATGGAAAACTTTTCTATATTGAATAAGTATTAAAGCATAATGTGATGCACATGATAAGCAAACTACTAAAAGACTGCAAAGAGAAAAGAGATATTTTTTTCATTTATTTTTATTAGTTGGAGGCTAATTACTTTATAATATTGTAGTGGTTTTTGCAATACATTGACATGGATTTACATGTGTTCCCCATCCTGATCCCCCCTCCCACCTCCCTCCCCATCCCATCCCTCTGGGTCTTCCTGGTGCACCAACCCTGAGCACTTGTCTCATGCATCCAACCTGGGCTGGGGATCTGTTTCACACTTGATATTATACTTGTTTCAATGCTATTCTCTCAGAACATCTCACCCTCGCCTTCTCCCACAGAGGCCAAGAGTCTGTTCTATATATCTGGGTCTCTTTTTCTGTTTTGCATATAGTGTTAGACCTAACTGATATCTATAGGACATTTCACCCCAAAACAATTTAATCATTTTCTCAGGTGCACATGGAACCGTCTCCTGGATAGATCACATCCTGGGACATAAATCTAGCCTTGGTAAATTCAAAAAAATTGAAATCATTCCAGTCATCTTTTCTGACCACAAGGCAGTAAGATGAGATGTAAATTACAGGAAAAACAACTATTAAAAATTCCAACATATGGGGGCCAAATAACACGCTTCTGAATAACCAACAAATCATAGAAGAAATCAAATACGAAATCAAAATAAATCAACAAAATTAGAAATGAAAATGGAGAGATCACGACAGACAACTCTGAAATACAAAGGATCATAAGAGACTACTACCAGCAGCTCTATGCCAATAAAATGGACAACTTGGAAGAAATGGAAAAATTCTTAGAAAAGTATAACTTTCCAAAACTGAACCAGGAAGAAATAGAAGATCTTAACAGACCCATCACAAGCACAGAAATCAAAACTGTAATCAGAAATCTTCCAGCAAACAAAAGCCCAGCACCAGAGGGCTTTACAGCTGAATGCTACCAAAAATTCAGAGGAGAGCTAACACCTATCTTACTCAAACTCTTCCAGAAAATTGCAGAAGGGAAACTTCCAAACTCATTCTATGAGGCTACCATCACCCTAATTCCAAAACCAGACAAAGATGCCACAAAAAAGAAAACTACAGGCCAATATCATTGATGAACATAGATGCAAAAATCCTTACAAAATTCTAGCAAACAGAATCCAACAACATATTAAAAAGATCATACATCATGACCAAGTGGGCTTTATCCCAGGAATGCAAGGATTCTTTAATATCTGCAAATCAACTAATGTAATACACCACATTAACAAATTGAAAGATAAAAACCATATGATTATCTCAATAGATGCAGAAAAAGCCTTTGACAAAATTCAACATCCATGTATGATAAAAACTCTCCAGAAAGCAGGAATAGAAGGAACACACCTCAACATAACAAAAGCTATATATGATAGACCCACAGCAGATATTATCCTCAATGGTGAAAAACTGAAAGCATTTCCCTTAAAGTCAGGAACAAGACAAGGGTGCCCACTCTCACCACTACTATTCAAGATAGTTTTGGAAGTGTTGGCCACAGCAATCAGAGCAGAAAAAGAAATAAAAGGAATCCAGATGAGAAAAGAAGAAGTAAAACTCTCACTGTTTGCAGACGACATGATCCTCTACATTAGCTAATCAACGAATACAGTAATGTTGCAGGATATAAAATTAACACACAGAAATCCCTTGCATTTCTATACACTAACAATGAGAAAACAGAAAGAGAAATTAAGGAAACAACACCATTCACCATTGCAACGAAAAGAGATATTTTAAATATGTATCCTAGCAAACTGTCGACTACGCTAAAGTCTTTGACTGTGTGGGTCACAACAAACTGTGGCAAATTCTTAAAGAGATAGAAATACCAGACCACCTTACCTGCCTCCTGAGACATCTGTGTGCAGGTTAAGAAGCAGTAGTTAGAACCAAACAGGAAACAACGGACTGGTTCAAATTGGGAAAGGAGTATGTCAAGCCTGAATATTGTCATCTTGCTTATTTAACTTATATGCAGACTACATTATGGGAAACGCAGGACTGGATGACACACAAGCTGAAATCAAGACTGCAGGGAGAAATATCAATAACCTCAGATATGCAGATGACAACAACCTAATGGCAGAAAGCAAAGAGGAACTAAAGAGCCTCTGGTTCAAAGTGAAAGAGGCGACTGAAGAAAGCTGAGTTAAAACTCAACATTCAAAAAACTAGGATCACAGCATTCGGTCCCATCACTTCCTGGCAATAGATGTGGAAACAAAGGAAACAGTGACAGACTTTATTTTCTTGGGCTCCAAAATCACTGCAGAACATGACTGCAGCCATGAAATTAAGAGTTTTGCTGTTTTGAAGAAATCCTATGGCACACCTACACAGCATATTAAAAAACAGACCCATTATTTACTGACAAAGTTCCATATAGTCAATGCTATGGTTTTTGCAGTAGTTATGTATGGATGTGAGAGTTGGACCATAACGAATGCTGAGTGCCAAAGAATTAACGCTTTTGAACCGTGGTGTTGCAAAAGACTCTTGAGAGTCTCTTGGGCAGCAAGGTGATAAAACCAATCATTCCTAAAGGAAATCAGGTCTGCATAGTCACTGGGAGGACTGATGCTGAGGCTGAAGTTCCAATACTTTGGCCACCTGATGCGAAGAGCCAACAGATTAGAAAGGACACTGATGCTGGGAAAGACCGAAGGCAGGAGAAGAAAGGGATGATAGAGGACAAGATGGTTGAATGGCATCGCCGACTCAGTGGACATGAATTTGAGCAAGCTCCAGGAGATAAAGAATTATAGGGAAGCCTGGCGTGCTGCAATCCATGGGGTCGCAAAGATTCAGACACGAGAAGGCAACTGAAGTGATCCTGGCAAGCACAGTTTATTACAAAATATTCAAAATAATAAGCAGTCCTCAAATAAGACCTGATTAAAACATTTGTCACAGTTATTTTGTCCTAAATTTACATAGTAGTTGGGGTAACCATCACTGTTTGCTAATTCGTTTCTACAGAAGAATGATAAACTTCACATACTTTTATGATTCAGGGTGGCTTTGGAATGAGGCATACATTCGGATAGCCTGTTACCCTCCACAGAAGTGAGAGATAAGATGCTACTATTAAGAATTGAGAGGTAAGATCCTACTATGAACATATACCATGTCCCCATGGGCAAACCACTTCCATATTCTTGCCTTGAGAACCCAAGAAGAGTATGAAAACGCAAAAAGATAGGACAATGAAAGGTGAACTCCCCAGGTTGGGAAGTCCCCAAAATGCTACTAGAGATCAGTGGAGAAATAACTCCAGAAAGAATGAAGACATGGAGCCAAAGCAAAAACAACACCAAGTTGTGGATGTGAGTGGGGATGGAAGCAAGGTCCCATGCTGTAAAGACCAATATTGCATAGCAACCTGGAATGTTAGGTCCATGAATCAAGGCAAATTGGAAGTGGTCAAACAGGAGATGGCAAGAGTGAACATTGATATTTAAGGAATCAGCGAACTGGAATGGGTGAATAAATAAAATGAACTAGAATGGGTGAATTTCACTCAGATGACCATTATATCTACTACGGTGGGCTAGAATCCCTTAGAAGAAATGGAGTAGCCATCATAGTCAACAAGAGTCCAAAATACAATACTCAGATGCAATCTCAAAGATGAAAGAATGATCTCTGTTCATTTCCAAGGCAAAACATTCAGTCTCATGGTAATCCAAGTCTACTCCCTGACCAGTAATGCTGAAGAAGCTGAATGGTTCTATGAAGACCTACAAGACCTATTAGAACTAACATTCAGAAAAGATGTCCTTTTCATAATAGGGAACTGGAATGCAAAAGAAGGAAGCCAAGAAACACCTGGTGTAACAGACAAACTTGGTCTTGGAGTAGAGAATGAAGCAGGTAAAAGGCTAACAGAGTTTTGCAAAGAGAATGTATTGGTCATAGAAAACAACCTCTTCCAACAACACAAGAGAAGACCCTACACATGGACATCATCAGATGGTCAACACCGAAATCAGAATGGTTTTATTATTTGCAGCCAAAGATGGAGAAGCTCTATACAGTCAGCAAAAATAAGACAGGTAGCTGACTGTGGCTCAGATCATGAACCCCTTATTGCCAAATTCAGACTGAAATTGAAGAAAGTGGGGAAAACCATTCAAATCCCTTTTGATTATACAGTGGAAGGGAGAAACAGATTTAAAAGACTAGTCTGACAGACAGAGTGCCTGATGAACTATGGACGGAGGTTCATGACACTGTACAGGAGACAGGGATCAAGACTATCCCCAAGAAAAAAGAAATGCAAAAACCAAAATGGCTATCTGAGGAGGCCTTACAAAAAGCTGTGAAAAGAAGAGAAGTGAAAATCAAAGGAGAAAAGGAAAGATGTACCCATTTGAATGAAGAGTTCCAAAGATTAGCAAGGAGAGATAAGAAAATGTTCCTCAGTGATCACTGCAAAGAAATAGAGGAAAACAATAGATTGGGAAAGACTAGAGATCTCTTCAAGAAAATCAGAGTTACCAAGGGAATATTTCACACAAAGATGGGCTCAATAAAGGAAAGAAATGGTATGGACGTAACAGAAGCAGAAGATATTAAGAAGAGGTGGCAAGAATGCACAGAAGAACTGTACAACAAAGATCTTCATGACCCAGATAATCATGACTGTGTGATCACTCACCTGAAGCCAGCCATCCTGGAATGTGAAGTCAAGTGGGCCTCAGGAAACATCACTATGAAGAAAGCTAGAGGAGGTGATGGAATTCCAGTTGAGCTACTTCAAATCTGAAAAGATGATGCTGTGAAAGTGGTGCACTCAGTATGCCAGCAAATTTGGAAAACTCAGAAGTTTTCATTCTAATCCCCAAGAAAGGCAATGCCAAAGAATGCTCATACTACCACACAATAGCACTCATCTCATATGCTAGTAAAGTAATGTTCAAAATTCCCCAAGCCAGCATTCAATACATGAACCATGAACTTCCAGATGTTCAAGCTGGTTTTAGAAAAGGGAGAGGAACCAGAGATCAAATTGCCAACATTTGCTGGATCATTGAGAAAGGAAGAGAGTTCCAGAAAAGCATCTATTTTTGCTTTATTGACTATGACAAAGCCTTTGACTAGGTGGATCACAATAAACTGTGGAAAATTTTGAAAAAGATGGGAATCCCAGACTACCTGACCAGCCTCTTGAGAAATCTGTATGCATGTCAGGAAGTAAAAGTTAGAACTGGACATGGAATAATGGACTGGTTCCAAATAGGAAAAGGAGTATGTCAAGGCTGAATATTGTCACCCTGCTTATTTAACTTATATGCAGATTACATCATGAGAAATGCTGGGCTAGATGAAGCACAAGCTGGAATCAAGATTGCTGGGAGAAATATCAATAACCTCAGATATGCAGATGACACCAACCTTATGGCAGAATGTGCAGAAGAACTAAAGAGCCTCTTGATGAAAGAGAAAGGGGAGAGTGAAAAAAGTAGGCTTAAAGCTCAACATTCAGAAAACTAAGATCATGCCATCTGGTCCCATCACTTCATGGCAAATAGATGGGGAAACAGTGGAAACAGTGGCAGATTTTACATTTTTGGGCTCCAAAATCACTGCAGATGGTGACTGCAGCCATGAAATTAAAAGACGCTTACTCCTTGGAAGAAAAGCTATGACCAACCTAGACAGCATATTGAAAAGCAGAGACGTTACTTTGTCAACAAAGTCCTGTCTAGTCAAGGCTGTGGTTTGTCCAGTAGTCACGTATGGATGTGAGAGTTGGACTCTAAAGAAAGCTGAGTGCCGAAGAATTGATGTTTTTGAACTGTGGTGTTGGAGAAGACTCTTGAGAGCCTGTTGGACTGCAAGGAGATCCAACCAGTCCATGCTAAAGGAGATCAGTCCTGTGTGTTCATTAGAAGGACTGATGTTGAAGCTGAAACTTCAATACTTTGGCAACCTGATGCGAAGAGCTGACTCATTTGAAAAGTCCATGATGCTGGGAAAGATTGAAGGCAGGAGGAGAAGGGGACGACAGAGGATGAGATGGATGGATGGCATCACCAACTCAATGGACATGAGTTTGGGGAAACTCCGGGCATTGGGGATGGACAGGGAGGCCTGCGTGCTGCAGTCCATTGGGTGGCAAAGGGTCAGACACGACTGAGCGACTAAACTGAACTGAACTGATGTACCCATGGGTTAGTTAGACAAACAATATTACATCACTGGAGTTTAAAGAAAAGAGCATTTTCTTGCAGGGCCATGCAAGGAGATGGGTGGCTTATGCCTTTAAAAATCCTGGACTTTCCAAAATCTTTCAAGAATGTCCACTTATACAAAACTTGAGGGAGGGATGTGATTCACTGTGACAAACTGCTTGCTGTCAGATATTCTATTCTTGAAGAAAAGTCACGGTGAGGTAATTGTGTTCCTGTAAACTTCTAGCAGAACAAATACTATTCTCTATGCTGAAAGGTAAGACTCCAAGCTTGACTTTCACACTCCAAGGTCCTGTTTAGGAGGAGGGAGTTCCTGGGCAAGCTGATTATCCTGTCTGAGACATTCATCCAGCACCCAGTCTTGGTCCTCCCACCAGTGGCCAGTCACAGCTGAAGAGGCAGATCTCAGTCTCTGGGCTCTCCTCTTACCAACGTCCCCATACCCTGCCCAGCCACCTTAAATGAGGGAGCCAGGTGCCCAGCCCACAGCTGCCCTCAGCCTTCTCAGTTTACCCTAATTGGCGGGTGGGGGGTGGGGGGTGGTGGTGCTTGGTCCTGTAGACTCTGACCCAATGAGATTGCCTCAAGCGTTAGGTCATGGAGGTGGGGATGGCAGAGGTAGGTTGCTACTGCTCTGAACCCTGGGCCAGGCCAGTGAGTGGCTCTAGCAAGGTCTCTGGACCTCTGCGAGACTCAGCCTTTAGCCTGTCCTGAGGCTCCACACCTTGCTACCCAGACCAAGGCCAGAGGACCTGAAGGGCCATGGACGAAGGTTGAAATGTATCTTTTACTACACTCTGCTGACAGGCTGACTATTGGAGGACCTGGTCTTCTAACCTCTATGGTCTTCAGCTAAGGACAGCAGCTCCATGTCCATCTTGCCCCTATTACAGTATCTTCCTTGGTGAGATTATGCAACCTTTCACTGAAAGTTGGGAACTTATAACATCATGGTCTATTTCCACTAGCCCCAGGTAATCATATTCTACTCTGTTTCTATAGCTTAAATAAATTAACTAACAATATCATGTGATGATATGGTTTTTATCTTCCTCTAACTGAAATATACTTAAAAAGCATAATGTCCCCTAGGACATATATATTGCAAATGGGGGAACCATTCATTCCTTCACTGCTGGAGCTATAGTTGAATTGTAATATTTTTAAAACAATTTTTATTGGAATGGATTTGCTTTACCACCTTATATCAGTTTCTGTTGTACATCAAAGTCAATCTATTATAGGCATACATAGATCCCTTCATTTTTGGATTGCCTTCCCATTTAGGTCACCACAGAGCACTGAGTAGAGTTCCTTCCACTGTTTTCTTTTTTAAATTCAAATTATTTGTTTTAACTGGAGGATAATTACTGTACAATACTGTGATGGTTTTTGCCATATATCAACATTAATGAGCCATAGGTATACATGTGTCCCACACATCCTCAAGCCCCACTCACCTCCCTCCCTACCCTATTTCTATGGGTTGTTCTAGAGCACTGGTTTTGAATGCCCTCCTTTATGTATATATAAACCTGAATGATGATTTCCCTGCATGAAATACGCAATTTTCTCTATATCACATATCAGTTATGGGTACAGTTTTTTCTACATTAAATTTGAAATCTGTATGTATGTTTGAATATCTAGCTGTATATTTTTGGTCATGATAGATGGACTATTGCATACTTCACATCTGGATATCTCTGCACCTTTTTCCCTACATAAATATGGAATGTTGTATATTTCACATAGGAAAATTTGAGCACATATTTTCCTGAATAAAGTATGGAATATTTTGTAATTTTGTAATGAAAATCTCAGTTAAGATTTTCAGACATGAAGTATATAATTCTCCATAGTTCAAATGTGAAACACTGAGGCAAATTTTCATTACTGAACTAGAAAATTTGTACATTTCATAAATGATCATCTAGGTATAGATTTTCCCACATGAAAGTTGGTATATTTCACATTTCACATAAAGAAATATGGACACAGATTTCCTTGTTTTGGGATACTCTATATTTCACATATGAAAACATGGGTGCTGATGTTTCTACATTAAATATATAACTCTCTGTAGTTCCCATTGAAAATCTAGACACAAGTTTTCCTGCATGAAACATATAATATGTTATATGAAAATCTGGATAAACATTTTCCTGCTTAAATGTTGAATGTTTTATTTTTCACTGATTAAGGTCTATGTGCACATTCTGCACATGATATATGGAATTCTCTGTTTTTAATTTTGGAAAATACAGACATTCCTTAACCTACATTAAATATTAAATTCTCTATAGAAGTCATATTAAAATATTAGCACAGGTTTTGTGAGCCTAGCTTTTCAACTGTGAAAATATGTAATTCTGTATGATTCATGTGTGGAAATCTGAGTGCAAATTTTCCTAAATGAAGTATGAAATCATGCATATCTTACAGATGATAAGTGTAGATTTTCTGCTATATTGCTATATGGGATTCTGCATATTTCATATAAGAAAACCTTTGTTATGATTTTTTTGACATAGAATATGTAACTAATTTCACATATAAATATCTGGGAACAGATCTTCCTACATGTAATATGAAATCTCTGTAATTCACGCATCACATATGAAAATTTTCACATTTCATATGTGGAAACCTCAGTCCAGATATTTTAGAAAATATATGGCACTCTCTATATTTCCCAAGTAAAAACAAGATGAGGAATTTTTGAGATGAAATATGGACTTTTGTTCATTTCTCATATGAAAACCAGGGTATAGATTTTCTTACATGACATATGAACCGTGTATACTTTAGAGATGAAAATTTGAGTTCAGATTTTTTTACATGAAATGTGGAATTTTCTATTTCCAATATGGAAATCTTACCTTAGATATGCTTCTATGAAATACAGAATTCTTATATTTCCTATATGACATGTAGACCCTGATTTAGCTCCATAATATGTGTAATTTGCTACATATCACATAGGAATATCTTGGTCTAGATTTTCCCACATGAAATATGGAATTCTCTGTATTTCCTTTATCAAAGTATGAGGACAGGTTAACTTTATGAAAGATGGAATTCTTTTTATTTCACATATGAAAATCTAGGCATAGATTTTCTACATGAAATATGAAATTCTGAACATTTCTTGTATTAAAGTATTAGAGCAGATTTTCCTGCTTAATATATGGAATTCTCTATATTTCATATAGGAAAGCCTGAATGATGACTTTCCTATCAGAAATATGTAACTTTTTATATTTCATACACAAAAATATGGGTGCAGATTTTTCCACATGAAGTATGAAATCTGTATTTCATGTTAGAAAATCTAGCTGTGTATATTTGGTCATAATATATGGAAATTGCATGTTTCACATGTGGATATATGGGCACATATTTTCCTGCATGAATAGGGAATTCTGTATTATTCACATAGGAAAATTTGAGCATACATTCTCCTGCTGAATTATGGAATTTACTTTCATAAGTGAATTTCTCAATTAAATTTTCTGACAAGAGATATGCGATTCTCTATAGTTCAAATATGAAATTCCATAAGCAAATATTCATTCCAGAATTACAAAATGTGTACATTTCACAAATGAAAATCAAGATAATGGTTGTCTTACATGATGTGTGATACTCTTTACATTTCATATAAAAGATCTGAGCACAAATTTCCTTGATTTAAATATAGACTAATCTATATTTCACATATGAAAATATGGGTGCTATGTATTCTACAATATATGTATTTCTCTATATTTCACAATTGAAATATTGAATTTTTTGTACTGCATTTATAAATATTGGTTGCACATTTTCCTACATGGTATATGGAGTTCTCTGTGTTTAGCATTTGAAAATATAGACATTCTTTTTAAATTCCATATATATGCATTAGTATACTGTATTGGTATTTCGCAAAACAGAAAAAGAGACACAGATGTATAGAACACACTTTTGGACTCTGGGAGAAGGCGAGGGTGGGATGTTCTGAGAGAATAGCATTGAAACAAGTATAATATCAAGTGTGAAACAGATCGCCAGCCCAGGTTGGATGCATGAGACAAGTGCTCAGGGCTGGTGCGCTGGGAAGACCCAGAGGGATGGGATGGGGAGGGGGGTGGGAGGGGGGATCGGGATGGGGAACACATGTAAATCCATGGCTGATTCATGTCAATGTATGGCAAAAACCACTACAATATTGTAAAGTAATTAGCTTCCAACTAATAAAAATAAATTAAAAAAAAGGAAATACAGACATTCATTTTTCTACACTAACTATTAAATTCCCTAAACTTCACATATTAAAACATTAGCATGGGTTTTTTTTTTTTTTTTTAACACTGTTATTCTTTATTTTCAGTTTTGTTTGAATACAAGTAGACAGTCATGTTAAAGTTCCAAGCTGCTCTCATTCATAGTGTAATTAAATTGGTTAGTGAAGCTTGCTGTATTTTTTTTAATTGAAAACTGCTAAAGCAATTTAATGAAATAGTTTAGATTTGTTTTCTTTTAAAATCTGATATTTTCCTCAATCCAAGTTCTTCTGAGCATAAACAATATATTTTTTCTTTGTCTCTTCCTAGGAAGCTCGTCAGGATATTTGTTATTGAGCTATAATTAAATATTTTAACTGTCCATTTCTTTTTATTTTCTCTACCTTTATATCTGCTTTTCAGTAGTCCTCACTCTCTGTCTTGTTTGTATTTTTTTCATTCCTTGCCAACAACATTTTAAAACTGCTATTTGCTGCTGCTATTTGGCCAGGCCAGGGCTTTCTATTTGTCCTTGTTTCTTTTTCACTACAATTGATTTTTAACCACCCAAAGATAAACTGTGACTTCCAACTGCTCTGTGGCTCTACTTGTTGTAATTCCTTCTTTGAAATGGCTGAGTGAGCAGGAGATGACTCAAATCAGGAGCAGGAAGCAAATGATTTCTTCCCTCATGAATCTTTGACTCAGCATTTGGCAAATTCTAGCGATGTGGAGGTATTTCCAATTGCCTCATTCTTCTACTTTCCTCAGATTGTTCCACATTTATGATCAATCAGAACTTCACAGAAAGGTTCATCTATTTTTGCAGCTCATTGATAAGAAATAAGCTGAAAAATCTGATAGTATGTTTTGGGTGATAGTTGAGATGCCAAGGTGGAACAGAAATACAATTTCAGATAAGTTTAATTCATCTTTCAATTTACAGATTACTTGAGGACTTACCATTTACAATAAACCTTGTTAAAGAATTACTTAGCAAAGAATTAACTACTCTTTTTCATGACCTAAAGTAACATAGTACACGGAAAATAGAATTTGTTCTAGGGTCAGGAAGCCTTATGCTTCTTCCAGTGTTTAAGATCAATCAGAAGTTTGAAGGAAGTCAGTCTTATTTTTATATGACTGTATAATTCTAGGTGTATTATCAAGGTCTTAGTTTGGTCATATATGGGATAAAGTTTAAAAGAGATGCCTCTTATAATACCACACAGTGTCTCTGCATATATATTTTACATATAATAAAATTTACTGTCTTTTTTTTTGCACATATAGCCCTGAGAGGACATCCAGGGAACTCAATGGTAAGGAATACACCCGCCAATAGCATGGGTTTTGTAGGCATAGATTCTCAAATGTGAATGTGGAATTTTGTGTTTTGCATGTGGACATCACATTGGAAGTTTTCCTAAATGAAATATGGACCTCTGTATTACATGGGATTCTGGATTTTTTCATATATGAAAATCTTAATTAAGATTTAATTAAGATTACATAAATATGTAACTGTCTATATTTCACATTATGCAAAACTGGGAAAAACTATACCTACATGAAATATGAAATCTCTACTTTTCACATATATTAATCAGTGAACAGATTTTCATACAAAAAATACTGAACTCTATATTTCATATATGAAAATATGATTGCCAATTTTCCCACATGAAATGTGGAAATCTCTATATATCACATTAGAAACCTAGGCACCCATTTACCACAAACTATGAAATTTTCTATATATCATATATGAAAGTCTCTGCTCAAATTATCCTCTAGGAAGTACTGAACATTATGTATGTCACACATGAAAAACTGGGTGCTAAAAACATGTGCAATCTGGAATCATGTATATTTTGGATATTAAAATCTATACACCAATTTTACCACCTAAAATATGCATATTTCACATATGAAAATCAGGGTAAAATTTTACTCAGTTAAAAATGGAATTCTCTATATTTTACATATGAAAATGTCAGTGCTGAATTGACGTCATGAAATATTGAACTTTTTGTATTTTACTTTATGAAACTCTGTATGCTGAGTTTCTTATATGAAATATGGTATTTTCTATACTTCATATATGAAAATTTGGGTGGTGACTTCCTTACACCAAATATGGAAATCTCTGTATTTCACAGATGAAAATCATGGCTTTGGTTTTCTTAAGATATGGAGAGCCAATATGGTATTGGAGTTATCTCTATTTCACAAATGAAAATATGTGCACCACTGTTTTTCCCTGACATATAAAATTCTTTGTATTTCTTATATCAAAATCTAGGCTTGGAACACTTTCATGGAAGTTGGACTTCTGTATATTTCACATTTGAAGATCAGAATGGAGATTTTCCTATAGAAATAAGAAATCACTGTATGTTGTATGAACCACTGGTTCTTCAGATACTGACACATTTGTTCCGTTTGTATCCCTGTGGCTTGGACATGCGTGTGTACCAGTGTGTGCTTGTGTCACCTGTGTTTGCATGTGTGTGCATGAGCCCAGCCCCCTGCTGACACGGAGATGAAGGCGAAAGAACATAAGATGTCTAATGATGAGTAGAGGAGGCAAGAGACGTTCATAGACTAGGGGAGACTGGTCCTCGCATCTCTGTGGTGCCCCTGTCCAGGACAAGAATGAGCAAAGGATGGCCTGTGACAGCTCTGGGTAGTGAGTCCACAAATCTGCAATTACCTCAGGAGTCAAAGACAGGCTCACAATTTCTGCTGTGCTATTGTGTGTATTTGTATCCGTAAGAGGGCTTGGAGGGTTTGCAGAGTCATCCAGCATAAATCAAGTGGTGTGCGGCTCTAAAATCGTTACCTGTGGACCCCTCAGTCTGTGGGGACACTGGCTCTGATTAAAACACTTCAACAAATGGGCATAGAAGGAATCTACATCAACAAGTAAAGGCCACATATGAGAAGCCCACAGCAAATGCTATTCTCAAAGGTGAAAACCTGAAAGCATGCCCCCTAAGATCAGGAACAAGACAAGGGTGTCCACTTTCACCACTATTATTCAGCCTAGTTTTGGAAGTCCTAGCTACAATAATCAGAGAAGAAAAAGAAATAAAAGGAATCCAGATCAGAAAGGAAGAAGTATAGCACTCACTGTTTGCAGATGATGGGATGCTGTACATAGAAAACCATGATACTATCAGAAAATTACTAGAGCTAATAAGTGAATTTAGCAGAGTCAAAGGATACAAAATCAATACACAGAAATCATCTGCATTCCTATATACTAACAATGAAAAACCAGAAAGAGAAATTAAGGAATCAATTCCATTCACCACTGCAACAAAAAGAATAAAACATCTAGGAATAAACTTACCTAAGGAGACAAAAGAATTGTATACATTAAATTATAATTTGATGAACGAAATCAAAGATGACATAAACAGATGGAGAGATATTCCAGGTTCCTGGGTAGGAAAAATCAATATTGTGAAAATGACTATACCACCAAATGCAATCTACAGATTCAATGTGATCCCTATCAAATTACTAATGGCGTTTTTCACAAAACTAGAACAAAAAAGTCACAGTTCATACGGAAACACAAAAGACCCTGAATAGCCAAAGTAATCTTGAGAAAGAAGAATGGAGTTGAAGGACTCAACTTACCTGATTTCAGGTTATACTACAAAGTTACAGTCATCAAGACAGTACGTTACAGGCACAAAAACAGAAGTATAGGCCAATGGAACAAGATAGAAAGCCCAGAGAAAAACCCACACACATATGGGCACCTTATCTTTGACTAAGGAGGCAAGAATATACAATGGGAAGAAGACAGCATTTTCAGTAAGTGGTGCTGGAAGAACTGGACAACTAAGTGCAAAAGAATGAACTTAGAACACTTCCTAACACCATACACAGAGATAAACTGAAAATGGACTAAAGACCTAAATGTAAGACCAGAAACTATAAAACTCTTGGAAGAAAACATAGGCAGAACACTGTATGACGTAAATCATAGTAATATCCTCTAGGACAAACCTCCTAGAATAAAGGAAATAAAAACAAAAATAAATAAGTGGGTGCTAATAAAATTTAAAAGTGTTTGCATAGCAAAGGAAACTATAAAGAAAGTGAAAAGACCACACTCAGAATGGGAGAAGATAATAGCAACTGAAGCAACTGACAAAGTATTCATTTCCAAAACGTACACACAGCTCATACAAGTCAGTACCAGAGAAACAAACAACCCAGTCAAAAAGTAGGCAAAAGTCCTAAACAGATATTTCTCCAAAGAAGACATACAGAGGGCTAATAAAGACATTAAGGGACATTCGCCATCACTCACTATTAGAGTGTTAGTCACTCAGTTGTGTCCAACTATTTGCAACCTCATGGACTGCAGCCTGTCAGGTTCCTCTGTCCATGTGAATCAGAACTGAGGAATTCTAAAAAAAAAAAAAATCAGATTTCATGATCCGCACTCAGTGAATCTCACTTAGTGCAGCTACAATAGTGCCCTAGAATCTGTCAGTTTTCACTATGCTTGGGAAACTCTCAGGGACTTTATTAAACCCCTTTAGTAGTGAGACTGTCAGCAAAATAAGGGAAATAGCGATCAGAACAGATATGAGAAAAAAATATAGAGATGATCAACAAAACCCAAAGCTGGCTCTTTCAAAAGATCAATACAAATTCATAAACTTCTACCCATATAGACCAAAAAAAGCAAGATAACTAAAGACAACACTTCCCAATATCAGGAGTAAAACAGATTTCAGATCCCACAGAAATTAAAAGGATTCTGTCAATGATTCTACATAACTACATCTGGCAATTTCAGTGAAATGAACTAACTAACTAAGTTCAGCCAAAAAGAAAAGAAATAAATAATTTATTGAAAAACCGAGCTAGTAGTTGAAAAATTTACAGATATCTCCATGCTCAGGTGGTATTCCTGGTCCAAAAGAGAAAGGGAGGGAAAAAATAGGTAGGGACAGAGAAAATGTGACTATATTCTAATGCAATCAGTTACTCAAGGTAAATTGGGCCAAATCCAAGCAATGTGATGAAGCCATTGGTTTTTATTTTCTCATTGTCGTCCAGCTTCCCCTTCCTGCCTCCCTCCTTTGCCCCAGTTGCCTTCTCCTTCTCAAGTCCTGCCCTCCATCAAGAGTAGCAATATTATGAGGCACGATTCTCGCATTATAACTGCTATCTGCTGGTTGACTGACATTCAGCATGGATGCTATCATCCCTGCTGCTGGTATACTCAAGATCTCTGTCTCTCATCATGGACCAGAAGGTCTCACTCCTAATTTCAGGTATAGCTAGGAGAGAAGATGCAGGGAACACGTTTGAGCCTTGAATCCTTCCTCTGTGAAATGCGGATGACCACAAATTGTGGGAGAAACAGAGACAGCAGCACCAGACCCTTTTTAATGAGTGCTAAACCCATTGAATCATGCCAAACCCAGAGCATCACAGAACTCCTTGACATTCAGAAGTATGTCAAGTAGATTTCCCTGCCAGGACTGTTGCATTTATTGTTCCTTCTGCCTGGAATGCTCTTCCCTTAAGAAACCTCAAGGCCTGTTCCTTCACTTCCTCCATATCTCTGCTTAATTGCCATCTTTCAGGGAGACTTTCCCTCATTATCTTGAATAAAATAATAACATCATACCCACACACACCCTTTCCCGTGATCTAGCATTATCTTTCTTCATAGTGCCTGCCACACTTGATTTACTTACTACCAGGTCTATGAAATGAGAAACTTGGTCCATTTTGTCCTGTCACAAACTCCTCAAATAGTGCTCTGGTATATGGCAGGTGCTCAGAAAACATTTGCTGAAGGACAGTCGGGAGCCAGGCCCTTTACACACATTGCTAACATGCACAGGTACCCTCTCAGCCGGATACTGGCCCCACTGTATTAATTCTCATACATACAGGAATTCCAGGAGATGAGTGACACGCTCAACAACACACAGTCAGCATGTCAGGTTCCAGGCTTCGGAATCATATCTGCCAGCTTCCAAATCTTCAGTTCCTGGACAGAGACCTCACAGCCAAGAACGCAAGAGGTTTTATTTCTAACACAACGACTCCAAACAGCTCAGGTACATACCCAGAGACACCAAAAAGAGGTCACTGAGTATCTGCACAGAGAGCTCACAACTCGAGTCTCAGACCCTCAAACACGACAGAGACCAAACGCACTGCGACAAAGAGCCTCCAAACAGACCAAGGTCTTCAAGACAGAAACAAATGAGAATTGCACAGATACGTCACATCACGGAGACTGACTTCCGAACCACTCCGGACACTTATTAACCTAACACAGAAACCCCTAAACAGAAACCCCTAAACAGAAAGAACTTTGAGTAACTCAAGAACATCATACAACCTGAAGATAAAGTCCCCAGACAAATGGAAAACCTGCACCCTGTGCACAGACCCCAAGCAGCTGATAGTTTACACCTTAAGACAAACCCCTCCTCAAAGCAGCTCAGAGACATCACAATTTGGGACCCAGAATCAAAAGCTCAGAGATGTCCAATTCCGGGGCGCAGATGCCTACACAGAGATCTCACACCCAGGGACTCAAATGCCCGAAAGCTCCAAAAATGCACATCCCGGCATACAGGCACACACATCCTAGACGCTCTGGACTATGGCTCGCAAAATCCACTCAGATCAAATATCCCATCACCCACAAATCTGGCCAATGACTCAGAGAGATCAAATGTACCCCAAACAGCATCTGTGATGTCATATGTAGCCAAACACAACCCCAAGCTCCCTGACACAGGTTACTCTCCAGGGAGAGACACGAAACAAGCCCAGAGACCTCTCCCTGGTCATGAATTGCATGCATCTGTGCGACTTACCGCGCGTTGCCACATGATCCAGACTGAGTGAGAGCTAATTAAGACTGAAACACCGTCACCCTGCACAGCCACTGACTGTGCCGAGCCTCGCCACTAACCAAGGCAGCTATTCAACCCCTTCGGGAAAAGCGGTAAAACTCGGAGAGAAATTGCACTCTGAAAAGCCGCGAAAGCGAACGCAGGCGCACTGGTATACACACGCCTCTCGCCCAGAGTTCCAGCTCCGGGACCTCAGTGCCTGTCAAAGACAGACAGCCAATGGGAACTGATCAGGAGACGAAGGAGGGCGGGAGTAGCCAGGCTTCCGGGTGTACTCGCACCCCGGAAGAGCTAATTCCAGCAATCTCCCGGTCGCCGTACCCCCAAAGCGGCAGCCAGTCTCCGGCTCTGTAGCCATTCCCACCTTGGATGTGACCGTGTAGAAACGAAGGGGTGGAGTTGGAAAAGAGACAAAGAAAGTTGCAAATTAATATCGGTATCCACTCGAATTCAAATGCGGCGGGAAGACAGAGTGGAGCGAGTGTGGTTGGACCCAGTAGCGCCATGAATGCACCCGCTGGGAACTGTGGTCGAGGCGCGACGCTCTGTCAGGGCTCCCTCTGTGTCGTCACACGCACTCCTCCAATGGTACCTTCCAGAGTGGGTGGTCCCACCGCTACTCCTCAGTGGTACATCCCAGGACAGAACTGTTTCTTCTCCAGCGCCCCTTGGTGGTGAGATTGGGGAACAACAGACGTAGATGCCCCTACCATCCCAGGATGATATGCAAAGGATGGAAAGACAAAGTCAGGATGAAAACCCCACCGATTACCACACTCTTGGTTTCAGAAAAAAGTCTTCATAAACTAAAGATGGCTCCTCTGTGATGGCCACTATTGTAACAGGAAGTACTCAAAGAATTTTCTCTGTGCTGGACATTGGTGCTTGTTTGTGCTTTTCTGTTTAATACAGAATAGGTCTCATGGGGAAAGCCAGCCACAGTCCCCCAACTGGCAGGAGAGATAAAGCTTCTGAGAATGGGATCTGAAGGCCTGGCATGGGGACGGCCTCTGTCGCTGACTGCAAGTGACAGGTGACAGGACAACAGGACTTTCCTTTCGGTTAGGAAAGGGGTCATCTCCAAGGGGACCCAAGGACACCATGTAGGTGAGATAAAGACCACAGCTTTGTCATCATCTTGTCATCCCTGAATATATTCCCTAGCAGAATCCTCAGCCTGTCTAGCTGTGCCTCTCTCAACAAATTTATTCATTCTGTCATTCATTGATTCTCTCCACATTATGTGTGAAGCACAACTATGAGTGTTAAGAAGGAGAAAATCAAGCTTGCCCTCATGGAATGTACATTCTGTTCGGATATTACAGCCCCAAACCATAAGTAATTTTTCAGGTGTTTGTAATTGCCATGATTAAAATTAAATTGGGTGAGTGAAATAGAGAGAGGGGATCATGTATAGAAAGAGTGGCCAGGGAAGTTCTTTCTAAGATTGTGACATTTGAGCAAAAACCTAGAGGAGATGCCTATCTGGGAGAAAAGTACCCCAGACAGAAATAATGGCCAGTGGAAAAATTGGGGAGTGGAACTCAGTGCCGTGCGTGTGTAAACAGTGAGGAGGCCGATGTGACTGTCACAGCGTGATGGAGGGAAATCCAGGAGATCTGATGAAAGAAGTAATGAGGGGCAGGGCCCATGGTGCCTACTAGCCATGGGGAGGACTTTGACTTGAGCCCCGGGAGGGTTCTTTACAAGAGAAGCCCCCATACTTCATTCAGAGGCCCAGATCACACAATGATTGTTGAGGAACTCGTTTTTTAAACCAAGAAAACCACAGGCCCTCTGAAACTGAACGTGCCTTTCCTCAAATCCCCCACTCTCAAGGGGAATCCCCCCTACTGCTCCCAGTGAACATCCATGTCAATTGATGATACCCTCAGGAGAGACAGAAAAGGACCCTCATGGTGTGAATGAGGTCACATTCAGTCTTGCAAAGGCAAAGAGGGACGATGTAACAGTCACAGAGTTGTCAGGGAGAAAGACAAATCTAGAGCATTAGACAGAAGCAGACAGACTATATTTGGAAGCAAAGTGTCCCCACTTAGTTATCATCCACCTATGGGCCCCAGCCCTGCTACTGGATGATGTACCTGTCTCTACAGGAGAAAAGAGGCCCCTCCCCAGGGACTGCCTCTAGGGAATGACTCAGTTGCCCATGGCCTGGGCCTCAGTCATGCTCCCTTGATACACATCAGGGGCCTCTGCCCATCAACACAAGGACATGTTCCAGTCATGGGGAGGCTCATGCTGTACACAGGGTCCCTCATAACCTATTCTGTCCAGACTGCCCTCCTGCTGACCTCAGTGCCAATGAATGCTTGAATGGGGGAAAGAGGCAGGGATCTCTGCATTTGTGGTGGAGCCTCATGCAAATTGGTGAATGTGAGGTTTCTCCCCACCTGGTTGGAAGCTAATCTCTGTGACTTTCAGCACCACCTCCCAGGGAATGAGAAGGTTACATTCCATGTGTCCAGTAACAAGCTGGGTGTGTGATGGGGAGACACAGAGACATATCCTGATAGTGCATCAGTCACAGGGTCCTTGTGGCCCAGTGCAAACGCCCCCCTCCCCCACTACCTGGCCAGGATTGTGCTGAGTCTTCCCTGCCTCCTCCAAGGAACCCAAGCTTACATCCAGTTTCTCCCCTCCTCATGTGCTGAGACCTTCCATCTGCACTGGGCTTTGCGTTGGGCTCCCATCTGCAAAGGGTGCCCTCCTTGTTGTGGGTTGGGCAGATTGAATGAGTGAGTGTGTGAACACAGTTTTGGTCACAGGGCCACTATCAAGGGTGGTAGTCATGTCAGCAAGGTTTGTTTTTTATCAGGATTATTACCATGGGCTCCTGTGAATAGCACATTACTTACTCTCCCTGAGGATGGGGCCCCAAGATTTCACCTCTGTAGGGAGGCATGGTAGAAATCATAGCAACTGTGAAATCACAGGTCTACTTCTAAGACCTGTGAGAGTGGGGTCCATCCAGCCTACATCTCAAGAACACTCTCATTTGCAGATACATGAACAGCTCAGAGGCCCAACCTGCTGAACAAAGACCACCCCCCCCCAGATAGTTCAGAGACTCCATGCCTGGACAGAGATCCACAAATAGTTCAGAGCCTGCTCATCCTGGACAGCAACTCCAATCAGTTCAAATATGTCACACCTGAGGACACAGACCCACACCAGCTCAGAAATTCCCACTGTGGCCTCAGATGAATTAGGATCCCTAAAACAAACAGCATTGCTCACAGCCAGTTCTATGGGGTGAAGTTGTAACCTATGTGGTTGCTGAATGAGACTGAATTCTGAAGGAATTGAGAGTGAAAAACAGGATGAGGCACACTATGGGCTGGACAAGCTGGCCTTTATTTAGTTACTCGGATGCCTCAGGAAAAAGTTCAGTGACCCCAGATTCTTGCATCTTCCCAAACATAGAAAAGCATGAAAGCATTAACTTGTGATATCTGATTTCTGTGTTTCACAGTAATCTTTAACCAATATGCATGCTTGACTGCATGTATTTTCTAGCCAAACTCATATTGACTTCTCTGCTACCTCCTCAGAGCAGTTTCCTCAGAGCTAACAGAGTAGCTGTGTCCTGGGCTCTAGTCCCCAGAAGACCCTGGATCCAACTTAAACTCACAACACTTCCACTGTATGTTTTTCTCTAAGTAGACACTACTCAAGCTAACTCCTCGCCTTTAGCTCGTAGGCCCCACAGCCCTCCCCACAGGGCCTACAGGCTGCACCCTGGGACACAGAGCACCAAATCTTTCCCTCTGGGCTTCTGTGTGGGCAGTGGCAGTGAGGCTCTGTTAAGTCAATCCCAAGGGAGAGAGGCCACCAGTCTTGCAACCCCTGGAGTCTGCATTCACCTGCATGTCATTCTGAGGAAGGCAGGTTCATTCCAGAGGTGTGGTGTGCCTTAGAGTTGATGGGTTCTGAAATTGATTTCCCATGTCTGAGTCCTGACTTTGACCCTAACCCTCCCAGATCCCCAGTCACCTCTGGTCATGGTAACTTTGTATCCTTCCCCTGGAGAGGTTCAGAATGAATCCCAGATCCATAGAAGAAGCCCCAGGGACCTGGTTGTTTCTATCTCAGCACCCACTGTGGGCTACTGAATTCTGGAGATAGGAGAGGTTTTCCCCTCACTGTGCCTATGACAACTCCCTTACATCCCTCTAATCATCTGTCATTTTCCAGAGTCCCTCGCCTGGTGACAGCTGCCACAACTCCTCTCTCTCCAAAATTCCCACCCCCCCCCATCTTCCAAGAGGCCTCCCCTCCCACCTCAGGGGCCTCTTTAGCCCCTCCCCCAGCCCTACTCCCAGGGCCTCATTTACACCCTCACTCCAATTGTGGCTTCTCACCCAGCACCTGCACTGCCTCAGGGGATCCCCTGAGGACCCTGTCTACTCCCTGCATTCTTCAGGACACCTCTCTCCTGCCCACACACAGAGGTCTGTCATAAAGTCCTGGTGAGGCAGGAACTGAAAATCTCCAGGATCCAGAGAAAATTCAAACCCAGACCAGGAGTCCAGGGCACTTCCCTCAGGGCTGGTGGGAAAGGGAGAGGGTCTCTGAGAGAAAGAGCTAGACTCAATGTCCCACAGGTGTGACGGGGTTATCCTCAAGGGGCTAATGAGGAAGAAGTGAGATGACACCTTAGAAGTGCTTAGGACACTGCAATTCAGAAGAATGATTACCTGAAACTCAGAGCCCCACCCATAGATGCCAGCTGACTCCTAGATTGACCTCACTAAAACAGCCACTGATTGGAGAAGCGTCTCCAGTCTCTTGACTGGGCAGCGAACACTCCTGGAGACTGGCTTCCACTGGTCCTTCAGTGCTCAGGCCCCAGGCCCCCACTGCAAGCTCTTGCTCATCAGCCTCAGTGCCTGACTATGTGAGCCCTGGTCTGATCTGGGGTCTCTGTCCCTGTACCCCACGAGAGCCTGCATCTGCGTTTTCCACTTGGGCTGCCCAGAGTGGTCTAGGATTCCTTGCCTCCCAAGCTCCACAACCAATCACTGCCGCCAGTGTATTCAAATCTGCCATGGATGGGTGTGGAGTGGCCTCCTGGACATCTGAGAAAGGGGATTCCCCTCTGTCTGCCCCAAGAATGATGTGAGGAGGTAGTAAGCAAGCTTGACTTCTTCTGCACCAGATATGGACAGCATTGTGGCAGCATCTATCAAAGTGAAAACTCCTGACAAATCCCTTGTCCTGTCCCTGAGGGAAGGACATTTTTTTGTCCAGTTTTGTCAGTCACCCCAGTGTGTGGCACATAGTAGGTACTCATTGGGTGATTGGTGACTGACTGAGTCTTGATCCAGCAGCTTCACTTTAAAAATGTATAATCAACACACCCACATTTGTAGACCTATGTGTAGAAGGAAGGTGGTAGCAAATAATTGTGCAAAACCTCCTTATGTCCATTAATTGTCAATGATCTTTGGATGGTAAATGAACGGTGAGGGGTTCATGATATAGCATGCAGCACACACTGGCCACGGAACACAATGAAGGGACCAATGTGTACTGATCAGATGGAACTGCTTCAGGACATGCCGGTAATAGTTGTGGGAAGTGGAAGCAAATGGGAGATGCTCATAGTGGGGCCTGCTGTGTGTGTGTCTGTGTGTGTGTGTGTGTGTGTCTGTGTCTGTGTGTCTGGGTGTGTGCTGTGCTGTGCTTAGTCACTCAGTGGTGTCTAACCCTTTGTGACCCCACTGACTGTAACCCTCCAGGCTCCTCTGTCCATGGGGATTATTCAGGCAAGAATAATGAAGTGGGTTTCCATGCCCTCCTCCAGGGGATCGTCCCAACCCTGGGATCAAACTCAGGTCTCCGGCATTGCAGGTGAATTTCTTTACCATCTGAGCCACCAGGGACACCCAAGAATACTGGAGTGGTAGCCTGTCCCTTCTCCAGAGGTTCTTCCTTACCCAGGAATCAAACTGGGGTCTCCTACATTGCAGGCAGATTCTTTACCAGCTGAGCTAGCAGGGAAGCCCCATGTGTGTGTGTGTAGTTTTAAATACAGAGACACGTATTTGAAAGGAACAAGGAGGCAGCAATAACTAACCCCAGTGGTAGGCCCTGGAAGTAGACAAAGTGGAGAGAGATGACTTGTTTAGTCCATGTACTGATATACTAATGGAATCTTTCATCAGCCCCGTACTCAGATAATATTTGAGTAACTGTTAATATATAAAGCAAGGTCATATGATGAAACAGTACCTGTACCACAGAGCATTTGTATGTGAGGGCCTCTGGGAGATGTCCAGGAACAGGGTTCTCAAACTTACATGGCCCAGGGCCAGGAAGTTAGTGTGCATAAGGGAACCCAGCTCATGTGAGGGTAGGAAGAGCAGCACATGGCCATGGTAAACATTCCCTGCTGGTCTGCTTCTGGTGTAGGTACAATAGGGAAGATGGGGTTGGTGCAGACTCCAGACCCTCGTGACAACCTCCTCTGCATCATCAGTTCATTTCAGTTCAGTCGCTCGGTCGTGTCCAACTCTTTGTGTCACTTTGTAACCCTGTGAATTGCAGTACACCAGGCCTCCCTGTCCATCACCAACTTCTGGAGTTTACTCAAATTCATGTCCATCAAGTCGGTGACGCCATCCAGCCATCTCATCTCTGTCATCCCCTTCTCCTCCTGCCCCCAATCCCTCCCAGTATCAAGGTCTTTTCCAGTGAGTAAACTTTTTGCATCAGGTGGCCAAAGTATTGGAGTTTCAGCTTCAGCATCAGTCCTTCCAATGAACACCCAGGATTGATCTCCTTTAGGATGGACTGTTTGGATCTCCTTGCAGTCCAAGGGACTCTCAAGAGCCTTCTCAAACACCACAGTTCAAAAGCATCAATTTTTTGGCGCTCAGCTCTCTTCACAGTCCAACTCTCACATCCATACATGACCACTGGAAAAACCATAGCCTTGACTAGACGGACCTTTGTTGGCAAAGTAATGTCTCTGCTTTTTAATATGCTATCTAGGTTGGTCATAACTTTCCTTCCAAGAAGTAAGGGTCTTTTCTGCATCATAAATAGTGGTAATTTTCAGGACTGCATCAAAGTTGTTACATCTTTGCACTGATGTAAACTTCTTGGGAGTTTCCCCTCAACCTTTTCACCACAGGACACACACACACACACACAAACACACACACACACACACACACACACACACACGCCATAGGGAAAGATAACTGATCCTCTGAACCCAGAATTCAATAACTAAGATGGATTTGAGGGGACTTCCCTGGTCGTCCTATGGTTAAGAATTCACCTTGTAGCACAGGGCATGCGGGTTCACTGCAGCCACTGAGCCTATGGCACAACTAGAGAGTCCGTGCACCCCAAATTGAGTTGCAGATCTTTGCTTGCGGTGCACAGACTCTCTATTTATATTACAGGTTTACAATTGTGCTAATAAATTATGTCTATTACAAAATACATACAGAAATGTAAATTGTAGAGAGATCAATTAAAGATAAACTGTTTTTTACAAACAAGACAATTATCCTTCAATTAAAATAAATAAATAAATTTAAAAAAAATAAAAAACAACACTGACCTAGAAATTGGTTCTTCCCATGAGGAATTAACAGGCTTGGATTTATCCTTCCACTTTAAGTAACTAAAATTTTGTGACAGTTTTCATACATAGGATGCTAATGCCTGAGAGAAGGGGAAAAATGAGTTGAGAACTACAATTTTCACTAGCTTACTTTCTGAAGAAGCTTTCCAAGCATTAGTGCAGGAAGAGGGAACCCAGCCAGAGGCCAGCACTCTCCCAGATCTGAGGAAACAGAGTACAGCATTCAGGGAGGCCAACACAGCTAGAATTCCTGGAACACAGGACAAGAGAAAGGGGAGCTGCACCGAGGGGGAGGACTGCAGAGAGAGAGAGAACAGGAGCAAGGGCTATCGATATTTGCACAGGGTTCCCTGAGAGTCCCCTGCTCCATTCTGATCAGCTCATATATGTGCAGAATGTACCTAAGGCCAAGAAAAGAATCACCAAATAGGAGTGGGTGGAGCAATCCCAGAGCTCACAGAGGGATGGAGATAGTTCTTCTTAGCTGCCAGAGAGAAGAAAATAATATGCAGGTTCTTGTACATTACTCAGCAAGATATTACCTCATTAGTGGGGCAAATTAGCCCTAGATTAGCGACTGCTCTTGTCCAATCTAACAATGATTGAAAGCAAGCCTGAAAAGGATGTCTCCTTCTAAGCATCTGAAATACATCACAGGATTGGTTTCAAAACTACTGAAAGGAATTATTATTATTGCTATTACTATTATCATAAAATCCAGAACCCAACAAGGTAAAATTCTCCATGTCTAGTATACAGTAAAAAATTATATTGCATTGAAAATGTCTATAGCCAGAAAACAACTGAAGGCCAGCTCAACTACTGAAAAGATGAACTCAAACATCAGCAGTGATTCTGATGTGACATCAGCAGTGGCAGAAAGAGAAACAAAAAGACACGTTTCATACACAGGAACAGAATGAAGAAAGGCAGAATTCAAACCACCCAGAATTGTCTAATCAGTGCAAATGCTGTTTGAAAAGTGAAGATGAAGTGAAAATATTTAAACCAATGATTATCAAACCAAAAATCTAAGAATATTCATTCCTAACAGATCTGCCTTACAAGGTCTTTTAATGAAGTTCTTAAGGGAGAAGGAAAATGATATCAGAAGAAAATGTGGATCTGTACAAAGAATTGATTAATACTGGAAATAGTAAAACTTTTTATAAAGATACATTTTAAAAATATGTAATCTCTTTAAATGACAATTGTCTAAAGCAAAAATATTAAGTGTACTGTGGTGTTTGTTACATATGCAAAAATAAAGTATAAGAAAACAATAGCACAAAGGATAGCAGGAAGGAAAGGGAAACACACAGTTTTAAGGTTTTTAAATATGAACTGGGTATAGTATTACTTGAAGGCATATTGTAAGAAGTATAAAATGCATATTGCAAACTCCAGAGCCACCCCTAGAAAGAGTTTCTTGGCTGTGCACAGAGCTCGCTGGATTTTAGTTCCCTGACCAGGGACTGGACCTGGAGCCATGGCGGTGAAAGCACCAAGTGCTAATCCTTGGACTGCCAGGGAATTCCCTAGAAAGATTTTTAATAAGATGTATAGCTAGAAAGCCAATAGAGGCAATCGAATGGACTAATTAAAGAAAACAACCATCTAAATGAAGAGAAGAAATGGACAACTGATCACTAAAAAAAATATGTGATATAAAGAAAAGCATATCCAGATGGTAGATTTAAAACTGAACTGTTTACACACTAATTGTAAGTTGCCTACACATGTCAATTAAAAGACCTACTTTGGGGGACTCCTCTGGTGGTCCAGTGGTTAGAGATCTGCTTTCCAATGCAGGTGACACAGGTTTGATCCCTGCCTGGTCTGGGAGCAAAAATCCCACATGTTGTGAGGCAACTAAGCGCTTGTGCTGCTACAAGAGAAGCCCACACACTGCAACTAGAGAGAAGCCTGCATGAGCAGCAAAGACCCATGAAGCCAGATAAATAAATAAAGACCTAGTTTGTCAGGTCACATTATGTATGGTCAAAAATAATCTCACCTTAAATAAGTTAATAATTTAAAATTAAATGGGTGGAGATACTTATACCTCCAAATCCCAAATCAAATGAAAGCTGGAGAGGCTGAATTAATCACATTAAAGTATACTTCAGAATGAGGACTTTTACTGAAGATAAAGAAGGACAGTGCATAATGATAGAGAATTCAATTCATTGAGAAGACATAACAATCATGAATGTGTATGCAATTTAAAAAATATAGGAGCCAGAAGCTGATAGAATGGTAAGGAGAAACAGACAAATCCACAGTTGTAGCTGGAGACTTTAACTTTTCACTCTCAATCATTAATACACTAAAGGAACAAAAAAAGAGAGAAAATATATAGAAGACTTGAATAATACTATTAATCAGCTTGACCTAACTGATATTTATAGAATGTGCTCAGTCACTCGGTTGTGTCCAACTCTTTGAGACCCCATGGACTGTGGCCTACCAGGCTCCTGTGTCCATGGGATTTTCCAGGGAAGAATACTGGCGTGGGTTGCCATTTCTTACTCCAGGGGATCTTCCAGACCCAGAGATTGAACCTGCGTCTCCTGCATTGGCAGGCAGAGTCTTTACCACTGTGCCACCTGGAAAGACCATTTACAGAACAACAGCAAGCAAATACATATTCTTCTCAAGTGAATATGGAAATTCATAAGATATGTGATTTTAAAAACTTCAAGAGTTCAAAAGGACTGAAATCATACAAAGTATATTCCCTGACCACAAGGGAATTAAAAGAGAAATTAGCTGTGGAAAGATAGCTGGAAAATCACAAACTATTTATAAATTAAAAAGCATTTCAAATTAATGCAAAGATCAAAGGGGAAATAGAAAATATGACAGATCAAAATTCATGAGGTGACACCAAATCTTCATAGAGGGAAATTTATAGCATTAAATCTTTGCATTAGAAAAGGGAAAAGGCCAATGATGGTTCAAATATCAATAATCTTACTGAAGAAACAAGAAAAGTATAATAAAATTTAATCCAAAACCAGCCAAAAAAAAAAAAAAAAGAATAACAAACATCTGAGCAGAAATCAATTAAATAGAAACCAGAAAATCAGTAGTACCAGAAAATTCAATGAAACCAATTGTTGATACTTTGAATAGATTAACAGAATAATAAACTTTCAGCCAGATTGATTTTAAAAAAGAGAGAGAGAAGGAAAGTTGTGACACTAATTACCAATTTCAGTAATGCCATAGGAGACATCAATACAGAGCTTTCAGATATTAAATGCACAATGAAGGAAGATTTTTAAAGTATTATTCAAAATTTGTTGCATGGTTAATCATATTGGACTCTTTGTGACCCTATGGATTGTGGCTTTCCAGGCTCCTCTGTCCATGGGATTTTTCTAGGCAAGAATACTAGCTGGAAAATTTCCAGGCTCTAGAGTTTACACGGGTGGCCATTTCCCCCTCAAGGAGATCTTCCTGATTCAGGGATCAAATCCACATCTCCTGCATCAGCAGGTGGATTCTTTACCACTCAGCCACCTGAGAAGCCCTGGAATTTGTTGAGAGTATATCTAATATTGTGTTCTCACCATACATGCACACACTTGTGCGTGCCAAGTTGCTCAGTCATATCCAGCTCTTTGCGATTCTATGGACCATAGCCTGTCAGGCTTCTACATCCAGGGATTCTCCAGGCAGGAATACTGGAGTGGGTTGTCATGCCCTCCTCCAGGGGATCGTTCCAACCCAGGGATGGAACCCGCATCTCTTGTCTCATGCATTGGCAGGCGTGTTCTTTACCAATAGTGACACCTGGGATACCCCTCCCCCCCACACACACACATAAAACCTAACAAAAAAAATAATAATAATAAAATAAAGGGACACAAGGAAAGTTTAGGAGGTGTTGGATATGTCTATTACCTTGGTTGTGGTGATGATATAATCATTGTTTGCATATGTCCAAACTAATCAAATTGTACACATGAAATGTATACAATTTGTTCTATATCATTTATACTTCAATAAAGCTATTTTAAAAAGGACAGAAGACAAACATTTTCCAAAACAATTGATACTTAGATAAAATGAGAACATTCCTTGAAAAATGCTGACTAGTAAAGGTCACTCAAAAAGAAATAAATATGAATAACTTCATATCTATTAAGGAAGTTAATTAGTTTACCTAATTTTATCAGGCTGTTGTTACCCTGATACCAAACCAAACAAAGATAGCACAAGCAAGAAAACCACAGGCCAATATTTGTATTAATATAGACACAAAAAGTTTTAATAAAATACTAGCACACCAAATTATATAGCATGAGCAAGTGGGATTTATCCCAGGAATACAACATTGATTTAATAATAAGAATCAATTAATATACCACACCAATAGAATAAAGGACAAAAGCCACATTATCATCTCGGTATCTACATAAAAAGCATTTTGCAAAATTCAGCATCCCTTCAGGATAAAAAGACTCAAACTAGAAGAGGAAAGAAACATTGTCACCTTGATATAAAACACCTATGAAAAACCCACAGCTAACTCTGTACTTAATGATGAAAGGCAGAAATGCTTCACCCTAAAATCAGGAACAATACAAGGATATCATCTCTTACCACTTCTGTTCCACATTGTTCTGGAGGTTCTGTACAGGATAATTAGGCAAGGGAAATAAATAAAATGAATCTACATTGGAAAGAAAGTGAAACTTTTCTATTTGCAGATGACATAATCTTGTGTATAGAAAATTCTAAAGAACCCTCTTCCTCCAAAACTATTAGATCTAATACAGGGGCTCAGGGTACAGATTGAAAGGTTGTTGCTGAGCTGTGAAAGACGCCAGGATTCTTGGCCGCCAGAAATGAGGAATTCATTCCAGGGCCAATGGTGAGGCTTGATCGCTCAGAGCTTTGTATAAAAAAAGTTTTAGTAAGTATAAAAGAGATAGAGAAAGCTTCTGACATAGACCTCAGAAGGGGGCAGAAAGAGCGCCCCCTGCTAGTCTTTAGCAGGAAGTTATATAACGACTAGCAGGCTGCTGAGTAGAGAAAGGAAATGTCTCAACACTCAGAGAGTGGCACCAGGCCCCTCACACACAACATGCATTTTGAGATAACATTGGCACAAGGTGCATCACCCCGGGCCATAAAATGATTGACATGAATCTTGAAGGAAGGCAGGTTTCCAAGCAAATACATAGTCTCATTATCATAGCTTTTAGAACATTTGCATGAGCAAAACATACTGGTTTGTCAAGTTGGTTCTGAGTCTTGGGTGGAAACTACTTGAAGAAAGACAGAGTCTAAGGTAAATACATGGTTCATTAGCATAGCTTAAGAAAAACATTTCCATAAGAAAAACTCATTCGTCAGCTCAAGAGGTGAGCAAAGTTAAGTTCAGATGGAACCAGGTGTCATCATGGCAACACAGAATTTTAAAGGAAACCTCCTTTTAATTTTTATAGAGAAGGGAAAAAAATCTGACACTTGTAGTTTGTTTCCTCCTGCCACTTAAGAGAGATTTATAAAATGTCTGATACTTGCCGCGTATTTCCTCCGTTTGGGAGCCCCTAACCTTCCTGCCTGTTACCCTCTCAAGATCATATACCAAAATCAAATATATTTCGACACACATCCAAGACTTTTACACTGAAAACTACAAAATATTGTTGAGTGAAAGTAAAGACAGTCTAGATAAATAAAGGTAAAATAAGATAAAAAGAGATCTCACATTTATGGATTGGAAGACTTACTATTAGTGTTAAGATGGCAGTACTCCCTTAATAGACCCCTATCAAAATTTGAACTGCTCTTTCCCCCAGAAGTCAACAAACTGATCTTAGAATTGTAAGAAATAAAAGTGTTCATGAACAGACAAAACAGTCTTGAAAAAGGACAAGTACTTACACTTACCAATTTCAAACCCCTCTTCAAAGTTACAATGATTAAGACATTATGGTGCTGACATAAGGATAGTTCATAGATAGATAATGGAATAAAATAGAGTCAAGAAACAAACCCATATCTCTGTGTTCAATTGATTATTGTGAGGGGTGCAGAGGCCATTCAATGGCAAAGAATAATGTTTCAAGAAATGGTCTTGGGGTAACTGGATGGTCATATGCAAAAGAATTAATTTAGACCTATATGTCACACTGTATATAACAATTAACTAAAAACTGATCAAAAACCTAAATATAAGAGCTAAAACTATAAAACATTCAGAAGAAAATATAGATGTAAATGTTAATCTTTGATTAAGCAATGATTTCCCTTATATGACCAAAAGCACAAGCAACAAAAGGAAAAATGCGCAATTTGGAATCATCAAAATGACACCTTTTATCCTTCAAAGGACATTATCAAAAAAGCGAGACAGCTAGGGCACCTACTGGAGATTGGAAGGGAGCTTTGACAGCCAGACGGAACAGAGGAACCCCTGAGCAATGGGGTAGGATGTTGGGGGGCGGGGGGTGGGTAGTAAGAGTGAGGAGAAGTGGAGTCTGGCTGTGGTTGGTTTCCCTGAGGGGCAGCTAGGGGAGGAAAGGTTTTCCCTGACCTGGAGAGACACTCTTACTTCCATGGTATCAGTTTGGGATGGGAAGGACCCTCCAGAGTTCAGGGGAATACACCTGGTGTTCCCCTCACCCCACCCCCACTCCTGTGGGGTCCCCAAGCCCCACCCGTGCCTGACCCTACCCTGGCTAAGTTCCATCCACCTAAGCCCCACCTCCACAGCACAAAGGCTTTTTTTTTGGTGGGGGGGCTGGCTATTATCCTATTGTGGTTTTGTTCTACCTCCAGTGATTATTTCATTTATATGCTTATTTTTTCTAGTATATCTGTTAGTTTTCTAAATTTACTTTATTTTTTTGTTATTGTCCTGCTCCTCTTTCTTGTTTTTCTTTATTTTTTGTTGTGCCATGTGGCTTGCAGGATCTTGATTCATGGGCCAGAGATCAGGCCTCAGCTTCTGTGGTGGGAGCATGGAGTCCAAACTACTGGACTAACAGAGAAAATCAGGCCCCAAAGAATATTAATTGAAGTGAGGTCTCTTGGAGGGCCCTATCTCAGCACTGAGATCTGATTCTACCAAACTGCCTGGAAACTCCTGTGCTGTATGCCTCAGGGCAAACAACTCGTAAGATAGGAACACAGTCCCATGCATCAAAAGAAATGACATGAGAAAAAATATGTTACAGGCAAAGGAGCAAGTTAAAATGACTGTGAGACCAAAGAAATGTGGAAATAGGTGACCTACAGGAAAAACATTTTAGAGCAAGGATAGTAGAGATGATTCAAAACATTGGAAATAGAATGGAGGCATGGATCAAGAAAATACAAGACACGTTTAAGTGTCTAGAGATCTAGAAGAACTAAAGAACAAACAAATAGAGATGAAAACACAATAACTCAAATGAAAGAATACACCAGAAAAAACAATAGCGAACTAACTGAGGCAAGAGAATGAATAAGTGAGTTGGAAGACAGAATGATGGAAATAACTGCTGAGTATAATAATAATAATAAAAAAAAAGACTGAAAAGAATTAAAGACAGTCTTAGAGAATTCTGGGAGAAAAATAACCACACTAATAATCAAATTACAGGAGCCCTAGAAGAAGAAGAGAAAAAGAAAGGGATTGACAAAATGTTCACAGAAACTATAGTCAAAAACTTCCCCAACATAGGAAAGGAAATAGCCACCTAAGTTCAAGAAGTGCAGAGTCCCATAAAGCGTAAATCCTAAGAGAAACGTACTAAGACCCATATTAATCAAACGAAGAAAAATTAAATACAAAGAAAGAATATTGAAAGCAGCAAGGGTAAAGCAAAAATAACATACAAGGGAATTCCATAAAGTTATCAGCTGGATTTTCAGTATAAACTCTGCCGGCCAGAAGGGAGTGGCAGGATATATTTACAGTGATGAAAGGTAAAACCCTACAAACAAGATTGCTCTACCCCGCAAGGATCTCATTCAGCTTCGATGGAGAAATCAAAAACTTTACAGACAAGCAAAAGCTAGTCTGTGTCGTGAAAGCGATGGTCTCTCCAGTAGTCATGTATGGATGTGAGAGTTGGACCATAAAGAAGGCTTAGCACCAAAGAATTGATGCTTTCAAACTGTGGTGTTGGAGAAGACTCTTGAGAGTCCCTTGGACTGCAAGGAGATCAAACCAGTCAATCCTAAAGGAAATCAACCCTGAATATTCATTGGAAGGACTGTTGCTGAAGCTGAAGCCCCAATACTTTGGCCACCTGATGTGAAGAGATGACTCATTGGTAAAGAGCCTGATGCTGGGAAAGATTGAAGGAAGAAGGAGAAGGGGATGACAGAAGATGAGATGGTTGGAATGGATCATTGGTTCAATGGACAGGAGCTCGAGCAAGCTCTGGGAGATAATGAAGGACAGGGAAGCCTGGCATGCTGCAGTCCATGGGGCCACAAATTGTTGGACAGGACTGAACGACTGAAGAACAACAACAAGAGAGAAAGAAGGACCCTATATTATGATCAAGGAATCAATCCAAGAAGGATATATAACAACTACAAATATTTATGCATCCAGCACAGAAGGACCTGAATACATAAGGCAAATGCTAACAACCATGAAAGGGGAAGTTGCCACTAACAAAATAACACTGGAGGACTTTAACGCTCTATTTGCACCAAGGCAGAGATCATCCACACAGAAAATTAATAAGGAAACTCAATCTTTAAGTGACATAATAGACCAGATGGACTGAATCGATTAAAAGACATTTCACCTGAAAGCAGCAGAGTACACTTTCTTCTCGAGTGCATATGGAACATCCTCCAGGACAGACCATATATTTGGTCACAAATCATTCCTCAGAAAATTTAAGAAAATTGAAATTTTATCAGGCATCCTTTCCAACCACAACATTAGAAGATTTGAAATTAATTACAGGGAAAAAAAACTGTAAGAAGACACAAGGACATGGAGGATAAACAGTGCACTGCTAAAAAAAAAAACCAACAGATCACTAAAGAAATTAAAGAGAAAAGTTAAAAATACATAGAAAGAAATGACAATGAAAACACATTGACCTCAAATCTACGGGAGGCAGCAAAAGCAGTTTTAAGAGGGAAACTTATAGCAATTCAATCTCACCTCAAGAAACAAGAAAAATCTCAAATAAACAATCTAACCTAACACCTAAAACAACTAGAGAAAGAAGAACAAAGAAAACCCAATGTCATTAGAAAGAAAGAAATAATAAAGATCAGATAAGAAATAAGTGAAACAGAAATGAAGTAAACAATAGCAAAGATCAATAAAAGTAAAAGTTGGTTGTTTGAGAAGATAAAAAGAATCAGGTAAATCTTAGCAAGACTGCAAGAGGAAACAAAAAGGAAGACGACTCAAATTAATAAAATTAGAAATGAAAGAGGGGATATTACAACCAACACTGCAGAAATACAAGGGACCATAAAAGAATACTACAAGCAACTGTATGCCAATAAAATGGACAACCTGGAAGAAACGGACATATTCCTAGAAAGATACAACTTTCTAAGAGTGAACCAAGAAGAATTTGAAAATATAAACAGACCAATTTCACAAGTAATGAAAATGAAAGTGTTAGTCACACAGTTGTGTCCTACTCTTTGTAACCCCATCGACTGTAGCTGCCTTGGCCACCTGATGTGAAGAAATGACTCTTCTGCCTTGGAATTCTACAGGCAAGAATACTGCAGTAGGTAGCCATTTCCTTCTCCATGCGATCTTCCTGATCCAGGGACTGAACCCAAGTCTCCTGCATTGCAGCAAGATTCTTTGCCATCTGAGCCGGAACCATAATTTAAAAGCTTGCGACAAAAAAAAGTTTAGGACCAAATGGCTTCAAAGTCAAATTTATCATCTAGAGAAGTGCTAACAGCTATCATTTGCAAACTCTTCCAAAAAATTGCAGAGGGAGGAACTCTCCAGGAGGCATCACACTGATACCAAAACCAGACAAAGATACCATACACAAAAGAGAATTACAGACGAATCTCACTGATGAACATAGACACAAAAATCCTCAGCAATATGCTAGCAAACAAAATACAGCAACACATTCAAAGGATCATATATCATGATCAGGTGGGATTTATCCCAGGGATACAAGGATTCTTCAACATACTGAAATCAATCAATAAGATACACCATATTAACAAATTGAAGAATAAAAGCCTTATGATCATCTCAATAGACACAGAAAAGCTGTTGAGAAAAGTCAACACTCATTTATGATAAAAACTCTCCAGAAAGTGGGCATAGAGGGAAACTATCCCAACATAAGAAGAGAAGCTAAAGGCAAAGGAGAAAAGGAAAGATGTACCCATTTGAATGCAGAGTTCCACAGAATAGCAAGGAGAAATAACATATCCTTCCTCAGGTATAAATGCAAAGAAACAGAGGAAACAAAACAATGTGAAAAACTACAGATCTCTTCAAGAAAACTACAGATACAAAGGGAACATTTCACACAAAAATCAGAACAAAAAAGGACAGAAATGGTATGGACATAACAAAAGCAGAAGATATTAAGAAGTGGCAATAATACACAGAAGAGTTACACAAAAAGACCATCATGAACTAAATAACTATGATGGTGTGATCACTCACCTAGAGCAAGACATACTGGAATGTGAAGTCAAGTGGGCCTTAGAAAGCATCACTACAAACAAAACTAATGAACGTGATGGAATTTAAGCTGAGCTATTTTAATCCTAAAAGACGATGCTGTTAAAATGCTGCACTCATTATGCTGGCAAATTTGGAAAACTCAGCAGTGGCCACAGGACTGGAACTGGTCAGTTTTCATTCCAATCCCATAGAAAGGCCATGCCAAAGAATGTTCAAACTACCTCATGGTTGCACTCATCTCACATGTCAGCAAAGTAATGCTCAAAATTCTACAAGCCAGGCTTCACCAGTACCTGAACCATGAACTTCCAGATGTTCAAGCTGGATTTAGAAAAGAGAGAGGAACCAGAGATTAAATTGCCAACATCCACTGGATCATCAAAAAAAACAAAAGAGTTCCAGAAAAACATCTACTTCTGCATCATTGACTACTCTAAATCTTTGGACTGTGTGGATCACAACAAACTCTCCAAAATACTTGAAGTGATGAGAATACCAGACTGCCTTACCTGCCTCTTGAGAAATCTGTATGCAGGTCAAGAAACAACAGTTAGAACTGGACATGGAACAACAGACTGCTTCCAAACTGGGAAAGGTGTAAGTCAAGCCTGTATATTATCACCCTGCTTATTTAACTTTTATGCAGAGTACATCATGCAAAATGCCAGACTGGATGAAACACAAGCTGGAATCAAGTTTGCCGGGAGAAATATCAATAACCTCCGATATGCAGATGACACCACCCTGATGGCAGAAAGTGAAGAACTAAAGAGCCTGTTGATAAAAGTAGAGAGGAGAGTGAAAATGTTGGCTCAAATTTCAACATTCAGAAAACTAAGATCATGGTATTTGGTCCCATCACTTCACTGCAAATAGGTGGGGAAACAGCGGAGACAGTGACAGACTTTATTTTCTTGGCTCAAAAATCACTGCAGATGGTGACTGCAGCCATGAAATTAAAAGATACTGGCTCCTTGGAAGAAAAACTGTGACCAACCTAGACAGCATATTTAAAAAATAGAGACATTACTTAACCAACAAAGGTCTGTTAAGTCAAAGCTATGGTTTATCCAGTAGTCATGTATGGATGTGAGAGATGGACTATAGAGAAAGTCTGTGTGCAGAAAGGAAGACCTAAAGCAGCCAAAAAATATATATAATTTAAAAAGAATGTTTATAAAAGAAAGAATAAAAATAAAAAGACTAATTAAAAAGTGGGGGGTCAAAAGCTGGAATAAATATTTTACCAAAGATCTATGGATCACAAAGATACACATGAAAAAATATTAGTAGTCATGTAAGGAAATAGCCACCTAAGTCCAAGACCCCAGAGAGGCCTATACGGGATATCTTAAGGCTAAACACACCATGACACATATTAAACTAACAAAAATTAGCAAGGGAAGTGTGACAAGAAATGAAGAGGAACCCCAGGGACAGGAGGATTCCACCCCATTCACACTTGGGACTCACAGGGGAACACTGTACAATGACCCAACAATGTCTTTGGGTTGATGGGTAGCTGCAGTTTAGCAGTTTAGTTTTCTGGAGCTGATTTTGGTTCCTGCTCTGGCGCTGCTGAGATCCAAGGGAGGGATCTGCATCACCTGAGGAAGAAATGTGGAAAGGGACTGAATCCAGACAAAGCTTAACCAGGCAATGGGCCAGGACACCTTGCAGCTGAGGCTGATGAGTGGACAGACATCCCTGACCAAGGATGGGCTGGATGATGAGACCCAGATTCAGAAAGGTCTGCAGATGCCAGCAGGGTGGCTGAGGCTCAGTCATCCAGGGAGCACCGGGTCCACAGCAAGAGGAGGGAGACAAAAAGGCAAGTTTCACCACCCCCACCTGTGGGCGGTTCAAGTCAGCACCACCAACTGGAGCCAGGAGAGGAGAATCATCTTTCCCTCAGGGATCACTGAGGCCACTATGAGGAACAAAGTTGTGCCATGTTATAGATTCCCCCTCCAACATTACCCCGAGCCTTGCAAGGGACACATAGCCTTACCCCGTTGCTGAAAAAAGTAGAGAGCATTTTCACCAGAACAGACTGAGCATTTGTATCTGTGGATGTTGAGTTGGTTGCATGCAACCACACTTTCCAGGTTAAAAGTAAATTCAGTGGGAGTTTTCCCCTTACTAACCAGTATGAAGGGTGAACACTCATGGTAAAGATCAGATCAGCCAGGGAGAACAAATACACTGAAGTGCCCATGGAGTCTGAGGTGCATACACTGAGACTGTGATCTCAGCAACCTGCGCCCCTCACCACCACCCTGGCTCTTCCCGTGAACATGGGTTGCAGAGGCAGAATGGGGCTCAGAGGGAGAGGAAGTCTTCCTGGAACTCCACTGCTGCCTTGAAACCACCAAACTCTAACCCTCCTCAACGTGAAGACTCACCTGTGAGGATCATTCCAATTCTCCACTCTGTCTTCTAGACAACGTTCCTGATGATTCTTAGGAATTTTTGGAGCTTACATCTTGGTCTTTTTGGTTTGGTGAACAGAAAATAGCACACCCTACAAGCACACAACCCTCTACTTCCAATACCCTGTGCCTTAGATTCTTTTCAAGCCGTGCTTCTCGAACGTGAAGACTCCAGGAACATCCTTACCTGGTTACCTCTCAATTCCTCCTTCATGTGGCTATCCACAGAACATCCCCTTGCTAATGTCTCCCAAGAGTTCCATGGGCCTAACCATGGTAACCAATGCTATACTGGCCAAAGACACATTCCGTTTTCAAAACCACTTTTCTTGGTCAGAGTCTGTGACAGAAGCCCACCCTGGCTTTCCCCCTACCTCTCAGTCAATTACTTCTACGTCTCCTTGTCTGTCCACTTACTTTGATCCCCTCCTAAAGCTTGGTTTCATTTTCCTCTGGTTTCCAACCTCTGCCCCGTACTCTTCCATTCTATATATGACCCTTGGGTGACCATGTCACCTCCCAGAGCTTTTACCAATCTGACTTGTTTTCATCAGTATCCCCTGTGTGCTGATGGCTTTTCCTATCACCAAATCCACCTAAGACATCTCAACTGGGCCCCAGATCCCTCACAGGCTGAGATGCATGGGGCATCAGCACTCAGATGTCCCATAAGCCCTGTAGACCTGCTAGTGGCCCCAGGCCAACATTCCCTGTCTCATGCATGGCACTGCCATCCACCCAATTCCTTAAACCACAATCCCAGGCATACTGCTGGGTGTGATCTTCACCGTGCCATGACTTCCCCAGAGCTGCTCTGGAAAAGGCTCACCCGAGCTCTCCCTGTTGCCACAGGTGGGGATCAGTTCCTCTGCAAGGCCCTGTTCCTGCAGACATGCTCTGAAGATGTCCTGAGCACAGGCCATCACCCTCTTTTGGATCTCTGAGAAAACCCAGGCACTGTAATACACCTGAGAGGTTGAAAGCCCTGTCTTTAACAAGACAATGAGTCAGGACACAGCAGTGTAAGCCCATCACTGGGAAATGTGCCAAAGAATATCCAGAAGAAATTCCTAAAGGAGAACATTTAGGAAGGTGGGTCTCCATGGGTGTATACCAAACAAGGGATTGCTTAACTGTGTTTTTCCCAGTAGACATTTTGTTCCTATTTGTTCTTCATCTGAACATGGGAGTTAATTTGATAACACAGGAAAAAGTTTAGAACTGCAACTGAGCATAGGCAGCAGATTAGCTGACAGATGTAGATCCTTCTACATCTACATCAACAGCTACAATTCTCAGCCATCTTTAATCTTTGAAGCACTATTCTGATCTGTTGCATGAAATTATCTCCACAGTATTTTGGAAATTTATTCAACTAACTAGGCATAAGGGATCCTGACAAGAACTAAAATGCTCTGAGTTTCATTAACAACAGCAGGGTTTAAACTGTAAAACTTTGGATTCAGGACAGGCAGCAGAGCCAGCACAAGGTCAGTTTTCAAACAAGTATTAATTTGGGCAAGTTGTCCCTTTCCTCAGCCTAAGATAGCCCTCAGGTCATGATGAAAGCCTGCTTTCCTATAGAGAGGAGTTGCAAATTTTCGATTTCCTCTTGTAAAAATGGGTTCTATTTCCACAGCTGCAATCTCAGCTTTCATAAGAGAACTTTTTCAAATAATGCTCACACCAGGGCCACATTTCAGAACTACTACTTCAGACTCTCTGGGGGTGTCCTGCCAACATTGGCTCTTCTAAAGCCTCTCCAGGGGAGATTTGATGCACAGTTTAGGTTGAGAAGCACAATCTCATGATGCTTCACCCATCCTGGTTTTAAGTAGAATCCTGAACTGAGAAGCCATGTTTGCTACTAATGAAATTTTTTTAAAAATTGTAATTACGTGTTTTTCCTTCTGAGAGGTATTTTTGATGTATTTATTCACAGCCATATTTAGGACAATTTCAATGACTCAGTGGTGTGGTTATGCCCCCAAGTCCCTTCCTTACCAGACACTCAGGCAGATGAGGGGAGAGGGAATGCACCTCAGTCCTGGGGGCAGAAGGAGGATGAATGGAGTTCCATTGTCTTGATTATTGCTCTGCTGAGGATCCCTCCTGGGTTGCTGAGCTCAGGCAGGGCGTCTCACACCTGGCTACAGGTATTCCTGTGAGCAGAGGTTGGAGCTAAGGGCTGAGGTCTGTTACCAGGGGAATGGAAGCTGGGCTCATGTGATTTGAGAAGAATGGAAAAACAGCTAAGTAGAATTTCAGATGCAGGGTGGGTTCTGAGAGCCTGTCCAGGGCCATTGACATGTGTTCACACAACGGGGCAACTGTGCATGAACACAGAGACACACTAGACAGGTGTGCTCACTGGGGATTCTGTCCTGACGTGCACAGTGACTGTTTCTGGAGGGAGCATCTAGCACATGTGGAGGAGGCCGGACTCAGAACGTGGAAGGAGCAGGGGCACTCCTTGTTGTTACAAAAGCAATGGCATTGCCTTTCCCACATACCTCACTTGGACATCTGCATTAATTTCCTAAACTGCTTTACTGAGGTATATTTACATATTGCAAAGCACACCCATTCGATGCATCCAGTGCAGTGACTTTTAGTAACTTCACACAGTGGTGCAACCACCACCACAGTGCAGTTGTGGAACACTGCCAGCACCACAGAAAGGTTCTGTGTACCCATCAGCAGTCAATCCCCAGTAGGACCTGCAGGCCCAGGCAGCCTCTCATTTAATTTCTGTCTCTGTAGTTTTGCCCTTTCTGGGCATTTCATACAAAGGAACTCCTGCAGGAAGTGGCCTTTTGTGTCTGGGTTCTTGCACTTAGCATAATGCTTTGGAAGCTCACCCATGTGGCAGCAGAAAGCAGAAGTTCATCACTTTTCATCCATCATGCTGTTCCACTATATGGGTACAGAATACTTTGTTCACCACTCTCCAGCTGACAGACATTTAGGCTGCTCCACTGTTTGGAGATTGCAAACAGTGCTGCTGTGAAAGACATGTAAGGACAAGTATTTGTGTGGACATAGGTTTCATTTCTCATTTCTCCACATTTTCATTTCTTGTTTTGCACAGTGCACATGCTAGACACTTCAGTCAGTGTGGAATAGAGGTGGTTGAAGCAGACCTCCTATCCTTGGTCTGGATCTCAAGAGGAAAGCATTCACTCAACATTACTACATGTGGTGTGACAAGAGCTGGATATTTCTTGGGGATGTTCTTCAGCACAATGACGACGATCCCTTCTATCCCGAGTTGGTTGACCATGTTTATTGATTTAGTTAGTTACTTATTTATAGACTAACAGGTCTTGAATTGTGTCTTGAATTGAATGCTTTTTCTTTTTCTGTCAAGATGACAGGTGGTTTCTGTCCTTCATTATACTAATACACTGTTTCCCATAACTGAAGTTGAGTGTTGATCTAATACTGCAACCCTGGGATAAATCTTGTGCAACCCTTCACAAATGTTTCTTGATTTGGCTTGCTAATACTGTTTTGAGGGTGTATGCATCACTATTCATGATAGATATGGGTCTGTAGCTTTTTGGTGATGTCAAGTTCGGCTTTGGTAGTGGGGTGATATTGTTCTTATAGGATGAGTTAGTAAGTGTTCCTTCCTCCCTGCTATCTATTCAGGAAGAATCTGTGAAGGATGGGTGTTATTTCTTCTTAAAACATGTGATAAATTTCACTAATGAAATCAGGAGGTCGATGACTTCACTTTGTGGGAAGTCTTTAAGCATATGGTTCAATATCATTGCTTGCTACAGGTACATTCAGATTTGATATTTGGCCACTGCATTTCAACCAACTCCCATCCAGTATTCTCTGGGATGTTGGTTCCTATGGCTCAGACTATGGCCTACAATTTGACATGCTGGACATCTGCACATCACAGGAATTCTGGCTCCTACTCTGCAACTGGGGAGAATACACTGTCTCAGAAGTGACCCCCAGATCACCAACACCCAATAGGCAGGTTGGGGATACAGATTTTGAGGTGGGAAAGGGGTGGCACTGCTGATACCCTCATTTACACCCGCCCATCCATATTCTGGGTGCCCTCATGCAGGATGTGGGTAATTCTGCAGTTGGGACTGGCACAGCAAGCACCCAGAGTATCCTGTCCCCTCCCCCACCATGTCCACTTTACCCTACCCTGATCCTTCTCACTCCTCTCGTCTCCTAGCAATGCACCCTCAGAGGTGATCAATGATGCACTCACCACCACATCTAAGTGTGTCAGATCTCCTCTCTGCTTAATGACTAAACTCTCGAGGGCAGTGATGGGCCATTCAATTGCTCCTCACCTCCATGTCTCAATAGTCAGTCTGGCAGGGCATGGGGGGGGGTGGGGGGGGGGTTGTAACAGATATAGTGAAAACCTTCTTGATTCACTAAAGGATCAACCTGGGTTGGCTGCTGGAGTGAGCCCATGGCATCCCCACCCTGGGGAACTTGTGCCAGGTGGGGATGCCTATCTATGCCCCACTGCATTGTGGGTAGCATCAATGACCTATCTTATCCAGACTTGGTGTGCAACCAGCTGTGGATGGACACTGAACTCACTGGGTCTTCTCACTTCACTCCAGCCTTTACAGAGGGTACAGCTGGGGATGTTCTGTCAGAAATAAACCTGTGCTCATATGGTCTATTACTCTATGATAAAGGAGCCAAGAACATACATTAGGGAAAATGCTGTCTCTTCAATAAACATTTAGGGGAACACTGGACCCCTTTCTTATACAGCATTCAAAAATAAACGTCAACAACAAAACTTTAAAGATGAAAATTTTAGACCTTAAACCATAAGACTCCTAGAAGAAAACTCAGCCAGTATGCTCTTTGACATCGGTCTCAGCAATAGTTTTTTGACTTGTCTTCTCAGGCAGAAGCAACAAAAGCAAAAAGAAACAAATGGGAGTTCAACAAACTGAAAAGCTTTTACACAGCACAGGAAACTGTCAACAAGACCAAAAGGCAACCTACTGAGTTGGGGAAGATATGAGCAAGTAACATATATCCAAAAAGAGGTAGATATCCAAAATAGCTAAAGGACTCATAGAATGTATTATGGAAAAGACCCCAAACCCGATTTAAACCTGGGGCAAAGCACTGAACAGACATTTCTCCAAAGAGATACAGATGGGCAATAGACATGTGAAAAGATGCTCAACATCTCATCATCAGGCATTAAAAAATCAAGACCACAGTGAGTACTCCCTCATACCTGTCAAGTAGCTATTATCAAAAAGACAGCAAGTAACAAATGTTGGTGAGAATGTAGAGCAAAGGGAACCGGCATGTGGTGTGGGTGGGAATGTACAATGGTGCAGCCATGATGGAGACAATGAGGGTTTCCTCAAAAACTGAAAACTGGAACTACCATCAGATCAGATCAGTCGCTCAGGCATATCTGACTCTTTGTAATCCCATGGACTGCAGAACACCAGGCTTCCCTGTCCATCACCAACTCCCGGAGCCTACTCAAACTCATGGTCATCATGTTGGTGATACCATCCAACCATCTCATCCACTGTTGTCCCCTTTTCCTCCCGCCTTCAATCTTTTCTAGCATCAGGATCTTTTGCAATGAGTCAGTTCTTTGCATCAGGTGGCCAAAGTATTGGAGCTTCAGCTTGAGCATCAGTCCTTCCAATGAATATTCAAGACTGATTTCATTTAGGATGGACTGGTTTCACCTCCTTGCAGTCCAAGGGACGCTCAAGAGTCTTCTCCAACAGTACTGTTCAAAAGAATCAATTTTTCGGTGCTCAGCTTGCTTTATAGTCCAACTCTCACATCCATACATGATTACTGGAAAAAACAAAGCTTTGACTAGACAGACATTTGTTGGTAAAGTCATGTCTCTGCTTTTTAAAATGTGTCTAGGCTGGTAATAGCTTTTCTTCCAAGGAGCAAATGTCTTTTAATTTCATGGCTGCAATCACTATCTAAAGTGATTTTGAACCGACCAAAATAAAGTCTCTCACTGTTTCCATTGTTTCCCATCTATTTGGCATTAAGTGATGGGACTGGATGCCATAATCTTGGTTTTCTGAATATTGAGTTTTAAGCCAACTTTTTCACTCTCCTCTTTCACTTTCTTTCTTTTTTTTTTTTCACTAGCTCTACTTGGCTTTATTACTGAATTTTCTTTTCAGTCCATTCAATCAGCTTATTCTTATACCAAAATCTTACTTTTAATGATTATGTCTTTTTTTTTCTTTTTTTTATTAGTTGGAGGCTAATTACTTCACAACATTTCAGTGGGTTTTGTCATACATTGACATGAATCAGCCATGGAGCTACACGTATTCCCCATCCCGATCCCCCCTCCCACCTCCCTCTCCACCCGATTCCTCTGGGTCTTCCCAGTGCACCAGGCCCGAGCACTTGTCTCATGCATCCCTCCTGGGCTGGTGATCTGTTTCACCATAGATAATATACATGCTGTTCTTTTGAAACATCCCACCCTCACCTTCTCCCACAGAGTTCAAAAGTCTGTTCTGTACTTCTGTGTCTCTTTTTCTGTTTTGCATATAGGGTTATTGTTACCATCTTTCTAAATTCCATATATATGTTAGTATGCTGTAATGTTCTTTATCTTTCTGGCTTACTTCACTCTGTATAATGGGCTCCAGTTTCATCCATCTCATTAGAACTGATTCAAATGAATTCTTTTTAACAGCTGAGTAATATTCCATGGTGTATATGTACCACAGCTTCCTTATCCATTCATCTGCTGATGGGCATCTAGGTTGCTTCCATATCCTGGCTATTATAAACAGTGCTGCGATGAACATTGGGGTGCATGTGTCTCTTTCAGATCTGGTTTCTTCAGTGTGTATGCCCAGAGGTGGTATTGCTGGGTCATATGGCAGTTCTATTTCCAGTTTTTTAAGAAATCTCCACACTGTTTTCCATAGTGGCTGTACTAGTTTGCATTCCCACCAACAGTGTAAGAGGGTTCCCTTTTCTCCACAGCCTCTCCAGCATTTATTGCTTGTAGACTTTTGGATAGCAGCCATCCTGACTGGTGTGAAATAGTACCTCATTGTGGTTTTGATTTGCATTTCTCTAATAATGAGTGATGTTGAGAATCTTTTCATGTGTTTGTTAGTCATCTGTATGTCTTCTTTGGTCACTCTCCTCTTTCACTTTCATCAAGAGGCTTTTTAGTTCTTCTTTGCTTTCTGCCATAAGGGTCGTGTCATCAGCATATCTGAGGGTATTGAAATTTCTCCCAGCAATCTTGATTACAGCTTGTGCTTCATCCAGCCTGGCATTTCACATGATGTACCCTTCATGTATATTAAATAAGCAGAGTGACAATATAAAGCCTTGATATACTCCTTTTCCTATTTGGAACCAGTCTGTTGTTCCATGTCCAGTTCTAACTGTTGCTTCTTGACCTGCATACAGATTTCTCAGGAAGCAGGTCAGGTGGTCTGGTATGCCCATCCCTTTAAGAATTTTCCACAGCTTGTTGTGATCCACACAGTCAAAGGCTTTGGTATAATCAATAAAGCAAAAGTAGCTGTTCCTCTGGAACTCTCTTGCTTTTTCAATGATCCAGCGGATGTTGGCAATTTGACCTCTGGTTCCTCTGCCTTTTCGAAAACCAACTTGAATATCTGGAAGTTCACAGTTCACGTACTGTTGAAGCCTGGCTTGGAGAATTTTGAACATTACTTTGCTATCGTGTGAGACAACTGCAATTGTACGGTAGTTTGAACTCTCTTTGGTATTGCCTTTCTTAGGGATTGGAATGAAAGCTGACCTTTTCCTGTCCTGTGGCCACTGTTGAGTTTTCCAGATTTGCTGACATACTGAGTGCAGCACTTTCACAGCATCATCTTTTAGAATTTGAAGTAGCTCAATTGGAATTCCATCACCTCCACTACCTTTGTTTCTAGTGATGCTTCCTAAGGCCCACTTGACTTCACATTCCAGGATGTCTGGCTCTAGGTGAGTGATCACACCATCGTGATTATATGGGTCATGAAGATCTTTTTTGTCCAGTTCTTCTGTGTATTCTTGCCACCTCTTCTTAATATCTTTTGCATCTATTAGGTCCATACCATTTCTGTCCTTTATTGTGCTCATCCTTGCATGAAATATTCCCATGGTATCTCTAATTTTCTTGAGATCTCTAGTCTTTCCCACTCTATTGTTTTCCTCTATTTTTTTGCATTGATCCCTGAGGAAGGTTTTCTCATCTCTCCTTGCTATTCTTTGGAACTTTGCATTCAATGAGTATATCTTTCCTTTTCTCCTTTGCCTTTAGCTTCTCTTCTTTTCTCAGGTATTTCTAAGGCCTCATCAGACAACCATTTTTGAATGTTTGCATTTATTTTTCTTGGGGATGGTCTTGATCACTGCCTCCTGTACAATGTCATGAACCTCCACCATAGTTCTTCAGGCACTCTGTCTATCAGATCTAACCCCTTGAATCTATTTGGCACTTTCACTGTATAATCATCAGGGATTGGATTTAGGTCATACCTGAATGGTCAAGTGGTTTTCCCTACTTTCTTCAATTTAAGTCTGAATTTCACAATATGGAGTTCATGATCTGAGCCACAGTCAGCTCCCAGACTTGTTTTTGCTTGTTTTGTTGACTAACATGTAATTACACTTCTTGGTATTTTTCTGAAGAACAGAAGAAACACTAGACACAAAAGATATATGTGCTCCTCTATTCACTGCAGCATTATTTACAATAACCAACATATGGAAGGAACCTAAGTGCCTATCAATAGATGAATCAAAAAGGAAAAAATGACATACACACACACACACACACACACACACACACACACTAGAATATCTCAGCAATTAAAAAATGTAATCTTGTCATTGGTGACAACATGGATGGACCTAAAGGGTATTATGACAAATAAAGCTAGGCACACAGAGAAAGACAAATGCCACACAGTTTTATTTATGTGTGGAATCTCAGAAATAAACTAAGAGAACACAGGAAACAAAACAGAAATAGAGTCAGAGACACAGAACAAACTGGTGTTTACCAGAGGAGGAAGGAGGAAGGAAACGTGTAAAACAGGGAAGGGATTAGGAGATACAAACGTCCAGTTATAAAATAAGTCATGGGAATGGAATGTACATACAGGGAATATAGTCAATAATCTCGTAATAAATCTCTATGGTGACAGATGGTAACCAAACTTATCATAGTAAATCATTTCATAATGTTTAAAAATATGGAATCACTTTGCTGTACCCTTGAAACTAATATAATATCATATGTCAACTTGGGGTTTCCCCAGTGGCTCAGCAGTAAAGAATCTTCCTGCAGTGTTGAAGCTGCAGGGGGTGTGGTTTTGATTCCTGATTCAGGAAGATCCCCTGGAGAAGAGCATGGCAACCCACTCCAGTATTCTTGCTTGGAGAGTCCCATGGACAGAGGAGTCTGGTGGGCTACAGTCATATGGTCACAAAGAGTTGGACATGATTGAAGTGAGTTAGCATGCATGCACAAATGACAACCTTACTGAAGAAATAAACAGTATGGTCTCTGAATGGATGATGCTAAGATCTGTGGGTCACATTTCCTCTGACAACTTATATGACTGTGAGCATTCCCCTTACCTCCTTGTCCTCTGTTTTATCACCTCATCAATTAGGGTTGAAACCTTCCAAAATGATGGATCTATGAAAGTGGATTAAATAAGGTGACAGAATGAAATATATTAAATGTGGTCTGATATCTGGTAAGGATGAACAGCCTTGAAATTCCATGTTACCTCTGCTAAACATACCCGTCAGTAAGTAAATTCAGGCCTCTGAGTTTCAAGAAGAAAACCCTGGCCTGACTTACCTTCTCCCTTGAAGCTGGGAGACAAGTCTCGCAAGACAGGTTGAGCTCTGAAGCTCTCTGATGAGATCACAAGTTCAGACTCCAAAAATTCACTTGTTCTCAAGCGTCCCTGTCTGCAGAAGACTCGCAGATTTCTGCAGAAATATAGCTCTGGGGACTAGCTGAGAGCACAAAAAGACAGAGAGCAGAATTCATTTTCACTTTTGAAGAATCTCATGGGCACTTGCTGGGTACACAACACTGGGCTCTAGGAAAAGTAGATTTCATCACTCGTGTCTCCTGTAATGAAAAGGGAAGCTATTTGTTTTTAGGAGAAAGGTGTTTGTGAATCACAGTTCTGAGAAAAGTCTTATATTCAGAATATGTAAAGACTTTTAAAATTACATAGGAAAAAGTGTAGTAAAGGAGGACTGATCCTTTTGCCAGGGATTGGGGTGTGGAAGGCAAAACCAGAAAGGGGCAACACCTGGGCGTTTTCAGGGTGATGGACGTGGCCAGGGTCCATGGTTGTGGTCACTGGATTCTCTCTGGGTGTCAGTGCTGAGAGAGCTGTACACCCAAAGACAACCAGGCCAGGACTTCCCTGGTGGTCCCGTGGTAAAGAATCCCCCTGCCATATAAAATCAACACACAGAAATCCCTTGCTTTCCTATATGCTAACAATGAAAAATCAGAAAGAGAAATTAAAGAATGAATCCCATTCTCTATTGCAATGAAAAGAATAAAACACTTAGGAATAAATTTACCTGAAGAAACAAAAGACCTGTATACAGAAAACTATAAAAAAAAAAAAACTGTTGAAAGAAATAAAAGATGACACAAACAGATGGAGAAATGTACTATGTTCTTGGATTCAAAGAATTAATATAGTGAAAATGACTCTACTACCCAAAGCAATCTATAGATTCAACACAATCCCGATCCCGTTTTCACAGAACTAGAACAAACAATTTCACAGTTTGTATGGAAGCACAAAAGACCCGAATACCCACAGCGATCTTGAGAAAGAACGATGGAACTGGAGGAATCATCCTTCCTGACGTCAGACTATACTACAAAGCTACATTCATCAAGACAGTATGGTACTGGCATAAATACAGAAATATAGATCAATGGAACAAAATAGAAAGCCCAGAGATAAATCCATACAGCTGTGCACAGGTTATCTTTGACAAAGGAGGCACAGACATACAGTGGGGAAAAGACAGTCTGTTCAACACGTGTTGCTGAGAAAACTGGGCAACTATGTGTAAAAAAATGAAAGTGGAACACTTTCTAGCACCATACACAAAAATAAACTCAAAATAGACTAAAGACTTAAGTGTATGACCAGAAACTCTAAAATTCTTAAGAGGAAAACATAGGCAGAATCCTCTCTGACATAAATCACAGCAAGATCCTCTACGACCCACCTCCCAGAATTCAGTTCAGTTTATTCACTCAGTCGTGTCTAACTCTTTGCAAACCCATGGACCACAGCATGCTAGGCCTCCCTGTCCATCACCAACTCCTGGAGTTTACTCAAACTCATGCCCATTGAGCCAGTGATGCCATCCAACCATCTCATCCTCTGTCATCCCCTTCTCCTCTCACCTTCAATCTTTCCCAGCATCAGGGTCTTTTCCAATGAGTCAGCTCTTCGCATCAGGTGGCCAAAGTATTGGAGTTTCAGCTTCAACATCAGTCCTTCCAATGAATATTCAGGACTCATTTCCTTTAGGGTGGACTGGTTGGATCCCCTTGCTTTCCAAGGGACTCTCAAGAGTCTTCTCCAACACCACAGTTCAAAGGCATTTATTTTTCAGTGCTCAACTTTCTATATAGTCCAACACTCACATCCATACATGACTACTGGAAAAACGATAGCCTTGACTAGACAGACCTTTGTTGGCAAAGTAATGTCTCTGCTTTTTGATATCCTGTCTAGGTTGGTCATAAGTTTTCTTCCAAGGAGTAAGCATCTTTAATTTCATGGCTGCAGTCACCATCTGCAGTGACTTTGGAGCCCAAAATATAAAGTGTTCCACTGTTTCCCCATCTATTTGACATGAAGTGATTTGACATTACCTCCCAGAGTAATGGAAAGAAAAATAAAAATAAACAAAAGGGACTTAATTAAACATAAAAGCTTTTGCACAACCAAGGATACCATAAACAATGTGAAAAGACATCCCTCAGAATGGGAGAAAACAATAGCAAATGAAACAACTGACAAGAATTAAACTCCAAAATATACAAGCAGCTCATACAGCTCAATACCAGAAAAACAACAACCCAATCAAAGAGTGGGCAGGAGAGCTAAACAGGCATTTCTCTAAAGAAGACATACAGATGGCTAATAGGCACATGAAAAAGTGCTCAATATCACTTATCATTAGAGAAATGCAAATCAAAACCACAATGAGGTATCACCTCACAGTGGTCAGAATGGCAACCAACAAAAAGTCTACCAACAAATAAATGCTGGAAATGGTGGGGAGAAAAGGAAACCTTCTTACACTCTAGGTGGGAATGCAAACTGGTATTGAAGAAGGAATTCATAGGGCCTGGACTCCATCTGAGGCTTGTCCGTGCTGATCGTGCTCAGCCACCTCTCCAGTGGACTCTGAACTCTCTGCTTAGTGCCTGTGGGAAGGACAATGGAAGGAGAACACCCCCTCCGGACAGGGGAACCTTGAAGATCGTATCCAGGTTACTCATCACCTAAGAGAAAATATACCGTAATCACGCCTGCATCTGGACAGGTCATAATTTTTTTCCATATCTATCAGGATGTAATCACAGGCTTATCAATTATTAACTGGTTGGAACATGACCATGGGCTTATTGATTATTAACTGTTTGGAATGTAATTGCGAGCTTATTGATTATTAACTGTTTGAACACATAACACGTGAATGAAGGGGTTATTGTAGTTGTATTTACCCTTCCTTTGTTTATGTAAGTTTCAAGGAATTTGGGGTGGTGGGTTTGGACACGTACACATGGGGTATAAAAGATTTTCACAAATGCTGGTCAGGGTCCTTGGCTAAGAGGAGACTCTGCCTTGGGCCTGCCTGTGTAATAAACTGCACTCCACTATCTGCATTGTCCTTCTGAGTCAGTTTGTTTCCCAGAACGCATGGCTATAAAAGTATAGCCACTCTGGAGAAGAATGTGGGATTCCTTGAAAAACTGGGAATAGAACTGCCATATGATGTAGCAATCCCACTGCTTGGCATACACACTGAGGAAACCAGAACTGAAAGAGACACATGTACCCCAATGTTCATTGCAGCACGGTTTACAATAGCTAGGGCATGAAAGCAATGTATATGTCCTTCAGAAGATGAATGGATAAGCAAGTCATGGTATCTATACACAATGGAATATTACTCAGCTATAAAGAAGAACACATTTGAATCAGTTCTAATGAGGTGGATGGACCTGGAGCCTGTTAGACAGAGTGAAGTCAGAAAGAGAAAGACAAATAGCATATATTAATGCATATATATGGAATTTAGAATGACAATAGCAACAATCCTACAAGCAGGGCAGTAAAGGAGACAGAGACATAAAGAATAGACTTTTCAAGTAGGTAGGAGAAGGTGAGGGTGGGATGAATTGAGAGAATAGCAGTGAAACATGTTCATTACCGTAAATAAAATAGATGACTGGTGCAAGTTCCATGCATGAAGCGGGGCACCCAAAGCCAGTGCTCTGGGACAACCCAGAGGGAGAGGGTGGAAGGGAGGCTCAGGATGGGGGGACACATGTATACCTGTGGCCAATTCATGTTGATATATGGCAAAAAGCCATCACAATATTATAATTATTCTCCAATTATATTAATGATTAAAAAAAAAAAAAAGAATCCACCTGGCAATGCAACAGGCAAGCATTCGATCTCTAGTCCAGGAAGATTCTACGAGTTGCGGGACAATTAAGCCTGTGTGTCACAACTACTGAACTTTTGTGCTACAACTACTGAAGCCTACAAGCCTAGAGCCTGTGCTCCACAACAAGAGAAGTATCTGCAATGAGAAGCCCATGCCCCGCCACCAGAGAGTAGTCCTCCTTCTCCACAACTAGAGAAAGCCCTCACACAGCAACAAAGACTCAGTCCAGCCAATGATAAACAAATAAATAAGAAAGAAAACCAGGCCAATTTTACTGTATGTTAATTTGAAAAATCCAATGGTAGATATTGAAGTAGGTGCATCTCTCTGTATTCTTTGAATAATCATGTCTTGGGTGAAGCTAACAAAAATGACACCACAGGCTATATTAAAACCTTAGATCAGCTTCCCAGGCACTGCTCTTTTCTAGAGAGCTACTTTTCTCAGAGAACTGTTACTTAGCAACTTTAGTAACTGGACCTGCGGCCTCCAGCACATTCAAGGGCAGGAAACAAAACACATTAGGAAGAAAGGGTTCAAATCCTATGAGTTGCCTGTGACCACAGGCTAGGAGGAACACACATCCCAGAAAGAGCCTCTTCAGATTTCAGTAACTGAAACTTGTATGTCGACCACTTAGTTCAGTTCTTTAGGGCTACTGCTGTCCCCTTATACGAACACATGGTGTGAAACATTTGGAAAATGACCTGAACCCAATTCACTCCCAACTTTTCACATGTCACAGGGAGTCTCTCACAATGATATTTCTTCACATACAAAGCCAATTCTCAGATAAAGAAAAGATTTCACACACACTCACACACACACACCACACTCACACACACTACACACACACACACACACACACACACACACACCTTGTGAATAAACACTGAGATTTTACAAACTGACTTACAACTGACCATTCTCTTCTCTCTTCTCCCTCCATCCACTCTGAGAAATGAATATTTGACCATGCTGTCTGATTTGCCCACCAAGTTTCTCATAAAACACACATGATGTTGTTCGTAGTGAGCCTATACACAAGACATCAACAGCAGCCAGCCCTATTGAAGTCAGCTGCCTGGGGGCAAGGAGGTGGCTGGGGCAATAAATTCATCATCTCATTTCCTTCATCACCCCATCCCATTTAATTCCCTGAAGTCACTTGGCCCATATGAATAAAGATCTCGCAACAAATCTCTGCTTCAGTCACCACTGCCTCAAATTTCCTTCGTTATCTCGTGTGGTTTCTGAGGCCAGGGAGCAGATTTTACTTGAGATGAGTAAAGCTAGACAGCCAGCCTATTGGCCAGAGATTCTGTTTGGGAGGTGATGTCTCTCAGTGTACTGCTTCCCCACGGTGATGAATAAAGTAAAAGTCATCTTGGCTTAGCTCTGGTGCCCCGTCGTTCAGATGTTAGCCACTAGATGGTGGGCTACTATGGTACTTGGTCTGTGATTCACACTGTAATAATTAGACTTTAATAGAAGTGCATAATGGGGGGAGGGGCGGGCAGCGGGTGCGGGACAGTCTGTTCATCCAATCAGTTGAAAAACCTTAAGAGCAGTGACTGAAGCTTCCTGAGGGTGATACAATTTAGCCTCAAGAATACAGCCTGAGAAAACCTGCATGAGATTGAAAGTTGCTGGCCTGCTCTGCAGATTTCACAATCTGGATGGCAACTTGGATTTCCAGCCAGCCGACTTGCCCTAAAGATATCAGAACTGCCAGCACCAACGAGTCCATGATCCAATTCCCTAAAATATGTCTCTCTCTATTTGGTTGTGTTTCTCTGCAGAAGCCTGACAGATACACCCCCAATATGTCACATCTTACTCAGTCCAATCCAAAGACATTGACTGAGTCACCGTAGTACCCCACATCAGGTGCTGTGCATTGAAGAAACTGATAGATAGAGGGCACAGCCATTTATTTAGTGCCTTCCCCCTGCCAGGTCATGGGCGCTAGGTGTTTTACATCTGTTATCTCCGGTAGGTCTCCCAAGAAACCTCACCAACAGGTAGAGTTATTGCCATTTTATAGATAAGCAATTTGAGCGTGAAGGAGCCTGACTGGGCTGGTAGGGGCTGCACTGGAACACAGCTTGAGTGTTAACTGTGAACTGTGAGATGGAGGAAGATGACATGGGGAGAGGAGTTTGGGCACAGGCCCCAGAGAGTTTCAGTGCCATGGGGGAACAGGGAAACATCACACCCTTGTTATCAGTCCTGGGCATCCCCTTGCAATAGAAGCAGCCCCAATCCATCTGAGAACAAAACTGCCATGTACAGAATCACGCATGCAATAGAAAATCAAGTCCGGTGGTGGTTTCCAGGTGGGAGATGCGTAACAGAAAAGCCAGCCTCCTGCTGAGGGTTCATCCAGCTGTGAGGGAAAAGCTTGAGGACTGTGGCTGAGAAAGAAAGAGCCTCTAGGACTAGACACAGATATCTAATGTGACCTTGAAGTGCTTCCTGATGCTTGAAGGTAAGGTCTGACCTGCGACCTGTCCCATGGCAGCTCAGTAGTTGTTACAACAGGGAACAAGCCAGCACATTTCTACGAACCTCATTCCATATTCACAATTAAAATCCGCTCAGTTCATGTTGTCATTAAGAATAATTCACCCGTTTTCAGGTGAGATAGTATGGCACAGCAGGCCAATTTAATTTCTCAAGATGATATGATAACAAGTGGCAGAACTGGGTTGAAAGCAAGGTTGTCTGAATCAGAGCTAGTGTCCTTACCCACAACACTATAATGTTTCCTCATAAAAGGAAAAAAAGTAAAAATTTAAAAAAGGAAAAACGAAGGAAGAAGAATAAAAGGAGACCCACGATGCTTACTGTATTTGGGCATCCACTTTGGGCTGCAAGTGAAGAGAAAACTCCTCAAAGTGGCCTAATCAGAAAGGTAACTGACAATCACACAACATGAAGTTAGGAGACAGCTCAGGCTCAGACACAGAGTACTTGTGCATGGAGAGCAGTGGGAGCACAAAGAAGGGCACAGCGGAGGGTAAGGAGTACAAGCAGCTATGGAAGCAAGAGGAAGATGAGGAGAGCAGAGTGACAGAGCTCCTGTGGACTTGCCCAAGGACACTGATCAGAGGGTTCAAACCGTCCATCCTACTGATGGCAGCCTGAGTGGAAGCTACACCTCTCACCAGTGAAATAAAGTAGCCTGGCTCTCTGAGCTGTATTCATCCAACAAGTATCCCCCCAGTGCCCACCTGGTCATCAATGCCCTCAGCACAGTGCTGAACGCAGCCATAACCTAGGAGACACCTCAGCCTCAGGACGCAAAGCGTTGTCCAAAACACAGAATAAAGGGCAAGCCAAGTGGGAAGAGACGGACACTAGACAGTCCTGTCAGAGTGGGGATAGAAGACAGGATGTCCCTCACCCACTCGAAGGAACAAAACCTTGAGCCGAGGATTTTCAGGACTCACTCACTGACAATTCAGTTAAGAAATGGCTGCTACATGAAAACTTCCCCAAAATGCAGAAGGAAATAGCCACCCAAGTCCAAGAAACCCAGAGAGTCCCAAACAGGATAAACTCAAGGTGAAACACCCCAAGACACATATTAGTCAAATTAACAAAGATCAAACACAAAGAACAAATATTAAAAGCAGCAAGGGAGAAACAACAAATAACACACAAAGGGATTCCCATAAGGATAACAGCTGATTTTTCAATAGAAACCCTTCAGGCCAGAAGGGAATGGCAGGACATACTTAAAGTAATGAAAGAGAATAACCTACAACCCAGATTACTGTATCGAGCAAAGATTTCATTCAGATATGAAGGAGAATTTAAAAGCTTTACAGACAAGCAAAAGCTGAGAGAATTCAGCACCACCAAACCAGCTCTTCAACAAATGCTAAAGGATCTTCTCTAGACAGGAAACACAGAAAGGTTGTATGAACGTGAACCCAAAACAACAAGGCAAATGGCAACAGGACCGTTCTTATCAATAATTACCTTAAATGTAAATGGGTTGAATGCCCCAACCAAAAGACAAAGACTGGCTGAATGGATACAAAACCAAGACCCCTATATATGCTGTCTACAAGAGACCCACCTCAAAGCAAGGGACACATACAGACTGAAAGTGAAGTTCTGGAAAAAAATATTCCACGCAAATGGAGACCAAAAGAAAGCAGGAGTCGCAATACTTATATCAGATAAAATAGACTTCAAAATAAAGGATGTGAAAAGAGACAAAGAAGGACACTACAAAATGATCAAAGGATCAATCCAAGAAGAAGATATAACAACTATAAATACATATGCACCCAACATAGGAGCACCGCAATATGTAAGGCAAATGCTAACAAGTATGAAAGAGGAAATTAACAATAAAACAATAATAGTGGGAGACTTTAATACCCCACTCACACCTATGGACAGATCAACTAAACAGAAAATTAATAAGGAAACACAAACGTTAAATGACACAATGGTCCAGCTAGACCTAATTGATATCTACAGGACATTTCACCCCAAAACAATCAATTTCACCTTTTTCTCAAGTGCACATGGAACCTTCTCCAGAATAGATCACATCCTGGGCCATAAATCTAACCTTGGTAAATTCAAAAAAATTGAAATCATTCCAGTCATCTTGTCTGACCACAATGCAGTAAGATTAGATCTCAATCACAGGAGAAAAACTATTAAAAATTCCAACATATGAAGGCTAAATAACATGCTTCTGAATAACCAACAAATCATAGAAGAAATCAAATAAGAAATCAAAATATGCATAGAAATGAATGAAAATGAAAGCACAACAACCCAAAACCTATGGGACACTGTAAAAGCAGTGCTAAGGGGAAGGTTCATAGCAATACAGGCTTACAAAAAAAACAAGAAAAAAGTCAAATAAATAACCTAACTCTACACCTAAAGCAACTAGAGAAGGAAGAAATGAAGAACCCCAGGGTTAGTCAAAGGAAAGAAATCTTAAAAAATTAGGGCATAAATAAATGCAAAAGAAACAAAAGAGACCATAGCAAAAATCAACAAAGCTAAAAGCTGGTTTTTTGAAAAGGTAAATAAAATTGACAAGCCGTTAGCCAGACTCATCAAGAAACAAAGGGAGAAGAACCAAATCAACAAAACTAGAAATGAAAATGGAGAGATCACAACAGACAACAAAGGATCATAACAGACTACTACCAGCAGCTCTATGCCAATAAAATGGACAACTTGGAAGAAATGGACAAATTCTTAGAAAAGTATAAGTTTCCAAAACTGAACCAGGAAGAAATAGAAGATCTTAACAGATCCATCACAAGCACTGAAATCGAAACTGTAATCAGAAATCTTCCAGCAAACAAAAGCCCAGGACCAGACGGCTTCACAGCTGAATTCTACCAAAAATTTAGAGAAGAACTAACACCTACCTTACTCAAACTCTTCCAGAAAATTGCATAAGAAGGCAAACTTCCAAACACATTCTATGAGGCCACCATCACCCTAATACCAAAACCAGACAAGGATGCCACAAAAAAGAAAACTACAGGCCAATATCACTGATGAACATAGATGCAAAAACCCTTAACAAAATTCTAGCAAACAGAATCCAACAACATATTAAAAAGATCATACATCATGACCAAGTGGGCTTTATCCCAGGAATGCAAGGATTCTTTAATATCCGCAAATCAATCAATGTAATACACCACATTAACAAATTGAAAGATAAAAACCATATGATTATCTCAATAGGTGCAGAAAAAGCCTTTGACAAAATTCAACATCCATTTATGATTAAAACTCTCCAGAAAGCAGGAATAGAAGGAACATACCTCAACATAATAAAAGCTATATATGACAAACCCACAGCAAGCATCACCCTCAATGGTGAAAAATTGAAAGCATTTCCCCTGAAATCAGGAACAAGACAAGGGTGCCCACTCTCACCACTACTGTTCAACATAGTGTTGGAAGTTTTGGCCACAGAAATCAGAGCAGAAAAAGAAGTAAAAGGAATCCAGATAGGAAAAGAAGAAGTGAAACTCTCGCTGTTTGCAGATGACATGATCCTCTACATAGAAAACCCTAAAGACTCTACCAGAAAATTACTAGAGCTAATCAATGAATACAGTAATGTTGCAGGATATAAAATTAACACACAGAAATCCCTTGCATTCCTATACACTAATAATGAGAAAACAGAAAGAGAAATTAAGGAAACAATACCATTCACCATTGCAACAAAAAGAATAAAATACTTAGGAGTCTATCTACCTAAAGAAACAAAAGACCTATACATAGAAAACTATAAAACACTGATGAAAGAAATCAAAGAGGACACAAACAGATGGAGAAACATACCATGCTCATGGATTGGAAGAATCAATATTGTCAAAATGGCTATTCTACCCAAAGCAATCTATAGATCCAATGCAATCCCTATCAAGCTACCAACGGTATTTTTCACAGAACTAGAACAAATAATTTCACAATTTGTATGGAAATACAAAAAACCTCGAATAGCCAAAGTAATCTTGAGAAAGAACAATGGAACTGGAGGAATCAACCTGCCTGACTTCAGACTCTACTACAAAGCCACAGTCATCAAGACAGTATGGTGCTGGCACAAAGACAGAATATAGATCATGGAACAGAATTGAAAGCCGAGATAAATCCAAGTACATACGGACCCTATCATTTTGGACAAAGGAGGCAAAAGGTATACAATGGAAAAAAGACAACTCTTTAACAAGTGGTGCTGGGAAAACTGGTCAACCCTGTAAAAGAAATGAAACCTAGAACACTTTCTAACACCATACACAAAAATAACTCAATTGGATTAAAGATCTAGAATTAAGACGCAGAAACTATAAAACTCCTAGAGGATAACATAGGCAAACACTCTCCGACATAAAATCACACAAGAATTCCTCTATGACCTCACCTCAGAATATTGGAAATAAAAGCAAAACATAACAAATGGGACCTAAAAGAAACTTAAAAGCTTTTGCAGCTAACAAAGGAAACTATAAGTAGGTGAAAGACAGCCCTCAGATTGGGAAAAATAATAGCAAATGAAGAAACAGACAAAAGGAATTAATCTCAAAATATACAAGCAACTCTGAAGCTATTCCAGAAAAATAAATGACCCAATTAAAAATGGCAAAGAACTAAACAGAACATTTCTCCAAAGAAGAATACAATGGGCTAAAACACCATGAAAAGATGCTTCAACTATCATCATTATCAGAGAAATGCAAATCAAAACCACAACGAGGTAACCATTACACGCCAGTCAGGATGGCTGCTATCCAAAGTCTACAAGCATAAATGCTGGAGAGGGTGTGGAGAAAAGGGAAACCCTTCTTACACACTGTTGGTGGGAATGCAAACTGTACAGCCATACTGGAAAACAGTTGTGGGAAGATACTTAAAAAACTGGAAATAGAACTGCCATATGACCCCAGCAATCCCACTTCTGTGCATACACACTGAGGAAACCAGATCTCAAAGAGACACATGCATGCACCCAATGTTTTTCATCACAGCACTATTTATAATTGCCAGGACATGGAAGCAACCTAGATGCCCATCAGCAGACGAATGGATAAGGAAGCTGTGGTACATATACACCATGGAATATTACTCAGCCATTAAAAAGAATTCATTTGAATCAGTTCTAATGAGATGGATGAAACTGGAGTGAAGTAAGCCAGAAAGATAAAGAAAGATAAAGAACATTACAGTATACTAACGCATATATATGGAATTTAAAAAGATGGTAATGATAACCCAACATGCAAAAGAGAAAAAGAGACACAGATGTACAGAACAGACTTTGGGACTCTGTGGGAGAATGAGAGGGTGGGATGTTCTGAGAGAATAGCATTGAAACAAGTATTCTATCAAGGGTGGAACAGCCCACCAGCCCAGGTTGGATGCATGAGACAAGTGCTCAGGGCTGGTGCACTGGGAAGACCCAGAGGGATGGGATGGGGAGGGAGGCGGGAGGAGGGATTGGGATGGGGAACACATGTAAATCCATGACTGATTCATGTCAATGTATGGCAAAAACAACTACAATATTGTAAAGTAATTAGCCTCCAACTAATAAAAATAAATGAAAAAAAAAAAAGAAATGGCTGCTACAATGGTTACACACTAGGAAGGGGAAAGGTGGGTGTTACTCTGGTACAATAAGGTTCTGGATAATGTGGGGATAAAAGACACAAACAGCCCTGGACCAAAAGAAAACTGAGGCGATCGGTTTGCTCTAGCCACTCGTTTCATATATGTTGTTTGCAACAAACAAATTGACAGCATAACAACAGCTGCATTGCTCTGTGTACCTCACCTTATCATCACTCAAAAGATGGTAAACGTGTTCTGAGCACCTGTGGGGCACCAGACTCCCAGACCGATGCTTTCCAGACTTTGTGCCCACAGGAATGTTTCATGTGGGAAAAGGGTCCTCAAGGAGTTCACAGTGGGCAGGGAGCCAGACTGGAGTCAATGGTGCAACAAGTGTGATGAGAGCCTTGGCCTCGGGAGCCAGCAAAGGCTGGGATCAGACGGTGACGAACGGGATTCGCCTGTGGATGTGACAATATATAATATTATTGTCCCCATTTCAGACAAGGGAATCGAGGATCAGAGAGGGTGAGCATCTTACTCAAGGTCACACTGCTTGGTAGTGGTCCTGACCATTTTTCATCTATGTCTGCTAAACTTCATTACATATGCACTATTCACTACACCTCTCTCTCTCTCTCTCTCTCTCTCTCTTAATGTCGTCACCTATTTTAACTCACAATCACCACCTTATACATTCCCTTGGCTCTGCATCCCCCTTTATTAGATAAATAATCTTCTGAACAAAGTATAGATTTCCTGTTAGCATATCCAGTCTCTCTACTGTATAAACAAAATTTCCTCGCAGGGCACATTGGCCCCACCAAAACTGATGGTTTACACTGGGTTTGTACTGCACCCATATGCAGGGTAAAGAAAATGGATCACTTAGATCTGTAGTTTTACTTACCTATTTCACAGAATCTCAAGCATAATTTTAAATGTAGCCAATATGCAAGTAAGAATAGTAGAACCACGGCTTTCCTAAAATGACCACTCACGAAAGAGTTCATTGAATGTCAATATGTTCTAGGCAGGAGATTAAACCCCTTTCATAGGGAGTTGTGGAAATTCTTTCCCTTCAGTTAAGGAAATCCTTTCTTTTTGTACATTTTCTCGGTTGCTGATTCCCTGAGAGATTCAAGCAAGCAAAGCCACTACACTTTTCGCTTTTTGACAAACAAGCAAAGCAAGCCTAACACACAGGCACACAGACATATGTAATACACCTAATAGAGGTATGTCAAATATAAGGCAATTTTATTGGAAATACAAGGGCTTCCCTGGTGGCTCAGTGGTAAAGAATTTACCTGCTAATACAGGAGACTGGGGTTTGATCCCTGGGTAATGAAGCTCCATTGGAAAAGGAAATGGCAACCCACTCCAGTATTCTGGCTGGGAAATCCCATTGACAGAGACGCCTGGTGGGTACAGTCCATAGGGTTGCCAAAGAGTGGGACATGACCTAGGGACTAATCAACAACAATTGAAATACAAATGGAAACCCCTAACGAATTATATACCCAAATTCCTGACCTCAGCAGAGGTCTACTGTCCAGGATCAGCTGTACTGCAGAAAACCAGACAACCAGATACTTTCCTTTTTAAATTACTATACACTGCCTCTTGTCCATTCATGAGATGAATGTTTGCAAAAGCATTGCTCAGGAACACAGGGCTCAAGGAGCCTATTAAAAATATGTACTTATTGCTATGTCACATCAGGGTCTGACTCACACACTTGGGAAAGGATGCCTGTTCTAATTTCAATACCCCTGACCAGTAATGCTGAAGAAGCTGAAGTTGAACAGTTCTATGAAGACCTACAAGAACTTTTAAAACTAACACCCAAAAAAAGATATCCTTTTCATTATAGGAGTCTGGAACACAAAAGTAGGAAGTAAAGAAACACCTGGAGTAACAGGCACATTTGGCCTTGGAGTACAGAATGAAGCAGGGAAAAGGCTAATAGAGTTTTGCCAAGAGAACGCACTGGTCATAGCAAACACCCTCTTCCAACAACACAAGAGAAGACTCTACACATGGACATCACCAGATAGTTAACATCGACATCAGATTATATTATTTGCTGCCAAAGATGGAGAAGCTCTATACAGTCAGCACAAACAAGACCGGGAGCTGACTGTGGCTCAGATCATGAATTCCTTATTGCTAAATTCAGACTTAAATTGAAGAAAGTAGGGAAAACAACTAGACCGTTCAGGTATGACCTAAATCAAATCCCTTACGATTATACAGAGGAAGTGGGAAATAGATTTAAGGGACTAGATCTGATAGACAGAGTGCCTGGTAAATTATGGATGGAGGTTCGTGACATTGTCCAGGAGACAGGGATCAAGACCATCCCCAAGAAAACAAAATGCAAAAAAGCAAAATGGCTGTCTGAGGCCTTACAAATAGCTGTGAAAACAAGGGAAGTGAAAAACAAAGGAGAAAGGGAAAGATATACCCATTTGAATGCAGAGTTCCAAAGAATAGCAAGGAGAGATAAGAAAGCCTTCCTTAATGGTCACTGCAAAGAAATAGAGGAAAATAATAGATTGGGAAAGACTAGAGATCTCTTCAAGAAAATTAGAGATACCAAGGGAACATTTCATGCAAAGACAGGCTCAATAAAGGACAGAAATGGTAGGGACCTAACAGAAGCAGAAGATATTAAGAACAGGTGGCAAGAATGCACAAAAGAACTATACAAAAGAGATCTTCATCACCCAAATGATGACTATGGTGTGATCACTCACCTAGAGCCAGACATCCTGGAATGTAAAGTCAAGTGGGCCTTAGGAAGCAGATTGAGTCCCACAGGCAAGGAATATTCAACGTGTCCAAGCTGCACCCATCCCGGTCACTCCCCGCACAGCTTTACCTCCTTTACTGTTGCCTGACTCAGTTGTTCAAGGCTGCCTTCTCCCCAGCTGCTTAGGACAGAGATGCTTAAAGCCATCCTTGCCTGCTGCCTCTCTCTCACCGCACTCTCAATCATCATCACCTCTCTGCCTCCTAAGTCTAAGTAAGATCCTGTTCTTTCTCTCCATCAGCACAGTGAGTTCCTTAGGCCAGGTCACCCTCGTCTCTCTCCTTGACAAGCACCATGTTGCCTAATAACACACAGTTCATAAGCAAGGAAATGTCATGTATCTTGCCTGAGATCATACACCTCAGAAGTGGAAGCACAAAATGATCAGCCAACTTATGTAAGACCAAACAGCTGAAAAGTGTGGAAGCACCTAGTGGTTAGGCAAATTTCCATGGTCACACAGCTCAGATATGGATGCACAAGAAGTTTTGGTACTTCCCCAAGACCGCTAGCTCAGAAGTGTAAGCATAGGGAAGTTAGACAACATGCCTCGTGTCACACAGCTCCTATATGGAAGCACAGAAATGTAAGGCAACTTCCCTAGGCCACATAGCTCAGCTGTGGAAGTCAGTAGTGGTCAAGCAATCTACCTAAGATATCAGAGCCCAGAAGTGGAAGGAAAGAAATATCAGGCAAATTAACAAATATCATGGAGCTCAGATATGGAAGCACAGAGAGGTCAGGCAACTTACCTAAGTTCACACAGCTCAAAAGTGGCAGCACAGAGAGGTTAGCAAGCTTGCCTAAGATCACACAGCTGACAAGGGGAAGCACAGAGAGAGCAGGCAACTTGTTAAAGTCACACAGCTCACATATGGAAGTACAAGAATTTAGGAAGCTTGTTGAAGACAACACAGCTCAGAATGGGAAGCACAGAGAGATTAGGGAACTTGCCTAAGATCACACAGCTCATAAGTGGAGTAAGGAGATGTCAAGCAACTTGCCTAAGATCACACAGCTCATAAGTGGAGTAAGGAGATGTCAAGCAACTTGACTAAGATCATACAGCTCAGAAGTGGAAGCACGGAGAGGTCAGGCAAATTACCCAAGATCACATCACTCACACATGGAAGCACAGAGAGATCAGGCAACTTACCTAAGTTCTTACAGTTCCGAAGAGGAAGCAGAAAGGTTAGCAAAATTACCTAAGATGACACAGCTCAGATGCAGAAACACAGAGAGTTTAGGCAACCTGCCTAAGTTCACACAGCTCAGATATATAAGAACAGTGCATACAGGCAACTTGCCTAAGATCACAGAGTTCAGAAGTGAACATACAGAGAGGTCAGGCAAACTGCTTAAGATCACACAGCTGAGATATAGAAGCACAAATAGGTTTGGCTACTTGCCTCTGATGGGATAGGTGCAATCTCAAAAATGACAAAATAATCTCTGTTCATTTCCAAGGAAAACCACTCAATATCACAGTAATCCAAGTCTATGCCCCAACCACTAATGCTGAAGAAGCTGAAGTTGAATGGTTCTATGATGACCTACAAGGCCTTCTAGAACTAACACCTAAAAAGATGTCCTTCTCATCATAGGGGACTGGAATGCAAAAGCAGGAAATCAAGAGATACCTGCCATAACAGGCAAGTTTGGCCTTTGAGTACAATATAAAAAGCAGGGTAAAAGCTAACAGAGTTTTGACAAGAGAATACACTGGTCATAGCAAACAAACTGTTCCAACAACACCAGAGATGACACTGCACATGGACATAATCAGATTGTCAATACTGAAATCAGATTGAATATGTTCCTTGCAGCTGAATATGGAGAAGCTGTAAATATTCAGCAGAAAGACCAAGAGCTGAGCCTAGCTCAGATCATGAACTCCTAACTGCCAAATTCAGACTTAAACTGAAGAAAGTAGGGAAAACCATTAGATGATTCAAGTATGACCTACATCAAATCCCTTACGATTTTACAGTGGAAGTGACAGATAGACTCAAGGGATCATATCTGATAGGCAGAGTGCCTGAAGAACTATGAACGGAGGTTCCTGACATTACCTAAGAGGCAGTGATCAAGACCATCCCCAAGAAACAGAAACATAAAAAGGCAAAATGTTTGTCTGAGGAGGCCTTACAATAAATGAGAAATGAATAGAAGTGAAAGGCAAAGGAGAAAAGGAAAGATATACCCATCTGAATGCAGAGTCCGAGAGAATAGCAAGGAGAGATAAGAAAGCTTCCTCAGAGATCAAGTCAAAGAAATAGAGGAAAACAGTAGATTGGAAAAGACTCAAGATCTCTTCAAGAAAATTAGTGATGCCAAGGGAAAATTTCATGCAAACATAGGCACAATAAAAGATACAAATGGTATGGACCTAACAGAAGCAGAAGATATTAAGAAGAGGTGGCAAGAATACACAAAAGAACTACACAGAAAAGATCTTAATGACCCAGATATCCATGATGGTGTGATCACTCACCTAGAGACAGACATCCTGGAATGCAAAGTCACGTGGGCCTGAGGAAGCATCACTGTGAACAAAGCTAGTAGAGGTGACAGGATTCCAGTTGAGCTATTTCAAATTCTAAAAGATGATGCTGTGAAAGTGCTGCACTCAATGTGCCAGCAAATTTGAAAAACTCATCAGTGGCCACAGAACTGGAAAAGGTCAGTTTTCATTGCAATCCCAAAGAAAGGCAATGCCAAAGAATGTTCAAACTACCACACAAAGGCACTCATCTCACACACTAGGAAAGGAATGCTCAAAATTCTCCAAGCTAGGCTTCATCAGTACATGAACTGAGAACTTCCAGATGTCTAAGCTGGATTTATCAAAGGTAGGGAAACCAGAGATCAAATTGAAAACATTCATTGAATCATAGAAAAAGCAAGAGAGTTCCAGAAAAACACCTACTTTTGCTGTATTGACTAAACCAAAGCCTTTGACTGTGTGGATTACTACAAACTGTGGAACTTTCTTAAAGAGATGGGAATATCAGACCACCTTACTTGTCTCCTGAGAAATCTGTATGCTTGTCAAGAAGCAACAGTTAAAAGCGGACATAGAACTACAGGCTGGTTCCAAATTGGAAAGGAGTATCACAAGCTGTATATGGTCACCCTCCTCATTTAACTTATATGCAGAGTTCTGCATGTGAAACAACAGGTTGATGAAACACAAGGTGGTATCAAGATTGCCGGGAGAAATAGCAATAACCTCAGATATGAAGATGACACCACCCTTATGGCAGCAAGAAAAGAGGAACTAAAGAGCCCCTTGATGAATGTGAAAGAGGAGAGTGAAAAAGCTGGCTTAAAACTCAACATTCAAAATGCGAACACGGTGGCATCCAGTTCCATCACTTCATAACAAATAGATGGAGAGACAGTGGAGAGAGTGACAGACTATTTTCTTGGGCTCCAAAATGACTGCAGATGGCGACTGCAGCTAGGAAATTAAAAGACGGTTGCTCCTTGGAAGAAAAGCTATGACAAACCAGGAGAACATATGAAAAAGTAGAGACACTACTTTGCTGACAAAGGTCAAATCAAAGCTATGGTTTCTCCAGTAGTCATGGGTGGATGTGAGAGTCAGATCTAAAAGAAAGCTGATTGCCAAAGAATTGATGATTTTGAACTGTATTGTTAGAGAAGACTCTTGAGAGTTGCTTGGACTGCAAGGAGATCAAACCAGTGCATCCTAAAGGAAATCAACCCTGAATATTCATTGAAAGGACTGATACTGAAGCTGAAGTTCCCTTACTTTGGCCACGTGATGTGAAGAACTGACTTATTGGTAAAGACCCAGATGCTGGAAAATATTGAAGGCAGGAGGCCAAAGTGATGACAGAGGGTGGGTAGGTTGGATGGCATCACTGACTCAATGTACAGGTGTTTGAGTTGGTGATGGACAGGGAAGCCAGGCATGCTGCAGTCCATGGGGTCATAAAGAGATACTGCACTTAACTGAACACAGCACAGATAAGGAAGCACAGAGAGGTGAGGTAACTTGCCTAAGATCACAGAGCTGAGAAGGGGAAGAAGTAGTTGTCAGGCAACTTGTGTAAGGTCATAGAGCACAGAAGTGGAAGCACAGAGAAGTTAGCAAACTTGTCTAAAATCAGAAAGCTCAGAAGTAGAAGCACAGAGAGTTCAGGCAACTTGCATAAGATCACACAGTTCAGAACTGGCAGTAAGGAGATGTCAGGCAACATGCCTTATATTGTCTATTTTGATTTTCTTATATACTGACTAGATGTTAACCAAATCCATATTAGTACCAGTTGTAGTTGATTTGTTTACATACCCTGAAGTTTTACTTACAAGCATATATGTATTTTATCAGAATCTTGACTTTATTATGTGTCTTCTTCATATTGTTTTGATAAACTATATGCTCATTATTCAAGTTTTTTAATTGTCAGATGGTTAGCACATTCTTCATTACTACCCTTCTTGGGAATTGGGATGAGGATTGATATTTTGCAGTCCTATGGACACTGCTAGGTCTTCCAGATTTGCTGACACATTGAATGCAGCAACACGATGGCATAATCCTTTTGGGAACTGCATAGTTCCACTGGAATTCCATCGCATCCTCTAGCTTTATTAACAATAGTGCTTCCTAAGGTCCTCTTGACTTCACACTCCAGAATGTCTGGCTCTGGGTGACTGACCAAACCATCATAATAATCAGGTTCATTAGGATCTTTTTCATACAGTTCTTCCGTGTATGCTTTCCATCTCTTCTTGATCACTTCAGCATCTGTTAGGTCTCTACCGTTGCTGTCCTTTATTGTGCTCATCTATGGCCAAAATGCTCCCTTGATATTTCCAGTTTTCATGAAGAGATCTCTACTCTTTCTCCTTCTGTTGTTTTCTTCTAGTTTTATGCACTGTTCATTGATGATGGTCTTCATGTCTCTGGGTGCTCTTACTGGAATACTGCCTATAGTTGGATGCACCTTTCCCTTTCTCCCTTGGTTTTTGCTTCTCTTCTTTCTTCAGCTATTTTAAAGCCTCCTGAGATAATCACTTTGCCTTCTTGCTTTTCATTTTCTTTAGAATGGCTTTGCTCGCTGCCTCCTGTACAGTGTTACAGTCCTCCATCTGTAGTTCTTCAGGCACACTGTTAACTAGATCTAATCCCTTGAATCTATTTGTCACCTCCACTACATATTCATAGGGGATTGGATTTCAGTTGCACCTGGCTCTGCTAATGGTTTTCCCAGCTTTCTTTAGTTTAAGCCTGAATTTTGCTATGAAAAGCTGATGTGCAGAGCCACAGTCAGCTCCAGGTCTTATTTTTTCTGACTGCATACAGCTTCTCCATCTTTGGCTACAAAGAATGTAATCAGTTTGATTTCAATATTGACCATTTGGTGATGTCCATGTGTTAACTCGTCCTTTGTGTTATTCAGAAAGGGTATTTGCTATGATGAGTGCATTGTCTTGGCAGAATTCAGTTAGCTTTTGCCCTGCTTCATTTTGTTCTCCAGGGTAAACTTGCCTGTTACTCCAGGTATCTCTTGACTTCCTAGTTTGGAATACCAATCCCCACTGATGAATACATCTGTCTTTGGTGTTAGTTCTAGGAGGTCTTCTAGGTCTTCATATGACTGATCAGCTTCAGCTTCCTTGGCATCTGTGGTAAGGGCATAGACTTGAATTACTTTGAGGAGAATGAAATAAAAAATACACCACACCTAAGTTAGGGGATGTAGCAAACTAAATACAAATAGGCAACCATAGGAAAAAATAAACATTAGAGCAAAATAAAGGAAATAGAGAATAGAAAAATGACAGAGGTACTCAACAAATGAAAATTTTGTTATTTAGAAAGGTCTAAATATTGGCACAACTTTAGCTATATTGATCAAGCGAGGAAGAAGACTCAAATTACTAAAATGAGGAGTAAAACAGGAAAACATATTACCAACTTTTGAGAAATAAATATCATTGTAAAGGAACAGCATGGCACTAATTAGAAAATTTAGTTGAAATGGATAAATTTCTAGAAATACACAAATGACGGAAATTGACTCAAGAAGAAAATGAAAATTTGAATAGCAAAGTGATAGAATTAGTATTTTTAAACATCTTGCCCAATCACCTCACAAAAGTCCCCCTACCATAACTAGACACAGATAGCCTCACTGCTGAATTCTACCTTACATTTAAACCAAAAGTCATGCCAATTGGCCACACATGCATTCAAAATGTATCCATAGAAGTGGAAAGGGACATTTCCCAGCTCATTCTATGAGGCAATATAACTTGAATGCTAAAACTAGAGGCCAGTTATTTTGAAGAATTCTCTTTAACTTTGCTCCATCCAGTATTTGCTCATGATGAATATCATGTTTTTCATCTTTGACAGGAAAATGGTGGAAATGATACCGTGTTCATATCATCTCATTCTATCAGGTGGTTCATGATTTCAGTGTGTCCCAATATTGATGATGTTCCCTTGGATCACTTGATTAGAGTGGTTGCTGTCAAGCTTCTCCACTGTCAAGTTGCTTTCCCCTATGTTGTAATTAAAATATTCTTTTCTATCTTAAAGTATATAAATATTTTATTCCTCACCAAACTTTAGATTTATTTATTTAATTAAATTTATTTGATTAATAGTCTCTTATTTTACTAAAGGTATCATGAATTGTCACTATCATTATTTATTTTGATATTCATATTGTTCCAGCCTCGGATAGCGGGGACCTCCTTAAACTGGGCTTTCTGTCCTTTTGAAATCTCCCCATCATTCTTTGAACAATTTGATCCTTTTGGTACAAGATATTCTAAGCATGCCTTGTACTTTCCCTGACTGATTCATGGAATGAACAGTTTCTGCAGGAATTCCCAATATTTTTTAGTGGAAAATGAAATTTAGAATCCAATATATGAGACTTGTATGTACTCATTATTTCCCAGTTCCTCTCATTTGACAGAGTCTGGAAAGTGTACATGTGTGTGTGCATGCTTGTGTGTATGTGTATCCTCCCTATATAGCTCTGACTCAGATATCACAAAATGCTGGATTGTCCTCAACCCATGTGAATGCCTTTCTCAACATGTTCAGACTCTGGCACCCACTCCAGGCAACCCTTTTATAGATATACCCCCTTTACCCTGCTTGGGCTTTGATATTCTGCACTGGGTTACCCCCATGTACCTGCACCCATGTGCAGATACTCTCCTTGTTCCACGCAGCCTCTAACTGCCCACACAGGACTGCCCCACTTCCATGCCCTTCTCCTCTTGCTTGGCATCTGACTTCCTACATGAATCTGCCTCCTCTATGTGGATTTTCTCTTCTCTGGACTTAGGCTTTTACTCTGCATGCCTGGCCAGCCTCCTATTTAATATCCTCTGGACTAAACTGACTCTTGTGGCAGGCTTCTCTGCTCTGTGAAGGCCTCTTAATCCCACTTTGGTACTGAATACCCATGAAACGTCCTAGCACGGATATCCTGTTTTCTCTGCTCAAGTTCTCACATCTCATACTACACACCTCCCTTCCCTGTTCTTGTGGATCTTATCGTTTCATCCTATTTGAGTTCTGACTCTCCATACTAGGCTACTCTGTCTGCATGGATATCCTCTTCACCCCTACCATCTCATCTGGCCCACTATAGCACTATGCCCCCATGTCATGGATGCTTGTGCTGATGGATCTCACCTAATTGCTTTATGATTAGTTGCTTCATACTTTGAGGTATAATACCAAAGAATGACTTACTAATTTATTATGTTGCTCATCCTGTTATAGTTTTGGCCATTGGAAGCTCATTCCTGTCTTCTTTGACATAACCCCATTATTCCAGGGCATTTTTTAGCACTTCCTTTTTGATACAATAAGAACCCCTGGACTCCTCTTCTATATTTCTTCTCTGAGCCCTACAATCAGTAATTTCTCCTAGAAGCCTGGTTTCTTTTCTTAGAAAATAGTATTAGGAATGAAGATCTGTGCTTATTTCTACATCATTGTTTCTTTCATATTTTGGGAGTATCACTTCTCTTTGACCCTTTCAGCTAACAGAACAAAGAACTATATGTTATGTATGCTCATGTGCCATCTATTTAACTGTTAATTCAAGTATGCATGTGTAACAGTATCAAGATCGTTAACTAAACTAACTAAACTCTCTGGTAACCCTACGAGAGAGAACACTAACAACTAGATCAAGTGCTTTTATCTTGGCATTCAGTCTTGCAAACTCCAGTTCATTTCCAAAGGTACTTAAGTCAGGAGATCTTACTGAGGTGGTTGTATACATTTGCAATATAATTATATTGTTTAGTCAAATTCTGTATTCCATTCTTGATGCCAAAAATTTTTTTAGTATACATACATTGATTCGCTTTTGGTGCTGTAAGATTCTACTGGTTTTGACAAATATGCAGTGTCATGTATTTACCATAACATCATACAGAATAGTTCCACTGCCCTTAAACATCCTCTATGCCTGGAGAGAAGGAAATGGCAACCCACTCCACTATTCTTGCCTGGGAAATCACAGGGAAAGGGGAGCCTGGTGGGCACAGTCCATGGGGTCTCATAAAGCCAGACACGACTTAGCAATTTAGCGCAGTCATTTTTAGGAACAGTGTAGGCCACAGAAAACACATCAGTGGCTCCTAGTTGGTGGCCTCTCCTTTACTATCTCTTCTCCACTTGGCCCTCTGCTCCACAGGGTCATATGCCCATGAGTCTGCTCTGCTCACCCAGTGTCTGGATTTTACAAATGGAAAAATAAAAATAGAAGATGAACTCACCCTCCCAGTAGAGCACCAGGTTCAGAAAGAATACACTGGCAAAGAGATGACATTCTGTCATTCCCCACCTCTTTTTCGATTGCCCGCTGGAAATGTTGCCATTTCTCTTTAAGCCCTACTTCTAGTTGACCTCTGCAAGCCTCCTTATCCTGTGTCCTGAAGTCATCATAATGGCCACATGGGTTCTGGCTGGGGAGGGGCCCTCTGTGACATCACCAAGGGCTCAGCCCTGACTGGTCTTCTGTCTCCAAGTGCCTGGGCAGACCAGAGCACCAGGGACCTTTTCCTCTCAGCTTACCATGTGGTCCCTCAAATGGTTACTGTGCTTATCCATGGGTGTTACCTATGTCTCCACCTTAATGTTTACTTCTCTGAGAGAGAAAGCTGAAGAATTCCAGGGGAAGGTCCTGTGCAGAGGGCACTTTTTAATTTGGCAGAATCTACCAGAGAATGCCCAAAACTAGCTTGAGATCACGTTGCTCTGGATTTTCTTCACTGTGCTGATGTACCTGACAGTGAAGTTGGCAGGAGAGAGCGGCTAGAGTAATGTGCAGAATCCTCTTGCCCATCAGAGCAGTTCATTTGGCTCTCCCAGAAAAGGAAAAGGAATCTCCCAACAAAGACTACATGTTCCAAACCTTAATCCTGTTCGTGATGGACCTTGTAAAATTTGTGTCCAGTATGTGGAATCTGAAACTCGCCACAGCAAACAGTAATTTCCTCAATCCTTCCAATGTCGACGTTCCTGTAGATGCACACAATATCACAGTATGTGAGCTCTGGGGCAACGAAGAATCCAATTAAGTGGATTTGTGCATCAAAGTGGGTGAAGAATTGTAGAGCATTGACATACCTTATCCAAAATAATAAAACTATTCTGAAGCAAGAGGGAAAAAAGCCTCTGACATTTTTTATTCGCTCTACAGTTTTACTTTTTCCAGAATGTCATATAATTGGCAGCATGCAGTGTGTAACCTTTCCAGATGAGCTTATTTTACTTAATAACATTCATTCTGGTTTCATCCATTTCTATTTGTGATTTTATAGCTCATTTCTTTTTTATTTTTGAGTAATATTCTGTTATGTTGATGTACCGTAATTTGTTTATCCTGTCATATATTAAAGGACACTTTAAGTAAGTAAAGTTGCTCAGTCATGTCCGACTCTTTGTGACCCCATGGACTATAGCCTACCACGGTCCTCCATCCATGGGATTTTCCAGGCAAGAGTACTGAAGTGGGCTGCCATTTCCTTCTCCAGAGGATCTTCCCGATCCAGGGATTGAACCTGGGTCTCCCATATTGTAGGCAGACACTTTATCGTCTGAGCCACAAGGAAGTCCAAAGGACACTTTGGTTGCTTTTAATTTGTGTGTGTGTGTGAGACAGAGAGAGAGAGAGGATATAAACTAAGCTGTTATAAAATTCATGTGCTTTTTTTTTTTTTTTTATGTGGGCATTAGCTATCAAATCAATTGGTGAACTCTCCAGGAGCATAACTGTTAGATCATGTGGTATGACAATGTTTAGCTCTGTAAGAAACTGCTTCCAAAGTGACTCTACCATTTTGCATTCCCACTAACAACGAATGAGGGTTCCTGTTGTTCCTCATCTTTGTCAGTAATTGATTTTGTCAGATTTTTCTATTTGACCATTTTAGTAAATATGTAGTGGTATCTCACTGTTTAATTTCACCAGTCTACTCTAAAAAGTTGTCTTATTTCCATATTTCCATTGCAGCATGTCTATTGTGTTTCATTACCATAAATTCTTCAGGAGTTTTATCTTTAATCTGAGATTTAAATAGATCTTCTGCTCACCAGAATTCTGCTGCTGTTTATACCATCACTGATTACTTTGCTTAATTAGTCTTCTAATTATTTTTTCATGAAGGACTGATAAGTTAAAATCCTGTATATTGGAAAATATTTATTTTTAATTGAACAACACTGACAACACCTTCTTTTACTGAGTATTGCTTTGTCCACTAATGTTTAGTGCCTCCACACAAAAGTTTAAGTTCAGCATGAACTTCTCCCACTCCCCCCTTTTTTTTGGTTTGTTTTGATTCTCTTATATGCTTACTAGATGTTAACCAAATCTGTATTAGTACCAGTTGCCATTGCAACTGGACATTTACCCTGAAGTTTTACTACAACCGTATATATATTTTATCAGAATCTTGATTTTATTATGTGTCTTCTTCATGTAGTTTTGAAAAACTATATGCTCATTATTCAAGTTTTTAATAGTCTGTGCCTCTTCTCCATTGAGATTCAAATGAATCCATTTATATAATTGAAGAAAATATATTAAAAAGAACAGTAAATTGTTGGCTATTGGTAACAAAATAAATTTTCTCTCAGCATATTTTGTAATGATGAAAGACCAAATGCTTTTTCATATAGTCTATAAACAGAGAAGATAAATTAGCAATCACCTTGATCAAACATCGATTTATAGAAAATCTAATGTTTGGTTTTAACTAGTTTAACTAAGATAACTTCAGTTGTCAACATTCTTGCTTATCTGTCAGTAAAGAGAATGTGCTAGTTCTCTTGGGAGGAAGACTATTTTAATTAATAGTTTCTTATGCTTTTGATTTTCAAGAGAAGAGAAATCTTAAGACACTTGTTTTCGAATGTCTGGTACTGTGCCTAATGAAGATATTTCTAATTCATATGTTATCATCAGTAAAATGTACATTCTGCTTACTTTCAACACAATTTAAAGTGAGTTATGTGAAAAGACATATTTCAGTTAAATATGTTTGGGATTGACATGTACACACTGCTCTATTTAAATTTGATAATCAACAAGGACCTACTCTATAGCACAGGGAACTCTGCTGAATTGTCTGTAAAAACCTAAATGGGAAAATAATTTGAAAAAGAATAGATATATGCCTAACTGAATCACATTGCTGTACACCTGAAGCTAAAACAACTTTACTAACAAATAATACTCTAATATAAAGTAAAACATTAAAAAAAAAGAAAAACTTTCACAGAAGAGAAAAATAGAAATATAAATTAAGCAACGTTGAAGATGAGACAAAATATTAGTATATTTCACAGTGTCCTAGTTTTATCGATATAAATATTAGCCATTGTTTAAAATGGACAGAAATTAATGCAGCATTACTCTTTCACATGAAGGCATATAAATATATATACAGATATAGATATAAGCATATAAAGGCATTTCTGTCAACCATTCATCTCCTTTTATGTAGCTCCATTATAAAAGAATCCGTGTTTGTTATCTCTCTTAATACAGAGGTATCATTTGTTTTCATACATCAGATGTTTTTTAACCAACTACTATGTGGTAGAGTTTTTCAGGTACTGGAGTTACAATGGAAAAAAAAATTACTTCTCATTGAATTTATATTTTATTCCCTAGTTAGGTATGGAATCAGAAAGAATAACTACTTGTTCTATATTTTTAATTTTTGTTACTAATATAGGAAATCTGAGACACTGTGGAACTGATGTTGAGAAAGTCATGCTCTGAATTAATTCTTGTTATTAATCAATGCAGGGTTTAAAGTAGACATGGTGAGTTTTTAGCCAAATGCTCAAAATATACATGGTCTCATGTATTTTAAATAAAATCTTCTTTTTTTTAAGTTGAAGTACAGTCCATGGGGTTGCAAAGAGTCAGAAATGACTGAGCAACTAAGCACAGCACGTAGTTGGTTTACAATTTGTTTTTTTTTGTTTGTTTGTTTTTGCTTTTTTTAACTTTTTATATGCAGCCTTAACCATGTTATTGAAGACAGATTTCTTTTGTCCTGATGGCTATCTCTTGGTAGAATCTTAATAAGTTTGAGACTAGAAACAATGACCTTCCTGAGATGCATGTGGTCTTACTTCTTTGGCACATTTCCTATTGGATATTTTAAGTTATAGAAAAATAGCAGAGTAATCTTCTGAAAAATGATAATACATCTTATTCAGGATTAACTCTGGAACTTCACAAAAGAAGCCTATTTTCCTGCTGCTAATTTTTGCATGCCAAAAAGCTCATATCATTAGTCATTTCTCTGGATTATATCCTTGCAATACTTAACTGAACTGAGTCTATGAATTTGATGATTTTCAACTAGAAAATAAGATCATAAGGGAATGAGACACCAAGAAAAATGTGGGGTTGGAGCTAGTTTTGAGTATAGGTATAGGCCTAGGATACAAGATGTTCCATAGTATTTCAAAAACATGTGGGAGATACTAGTTTTGGAAGGACAAGCCTTGTGTAGTTTTTAAGGTTGTCTAGTGTTAGCTCATTTCTTGCTATGCAGTCAAAGTAAAAGTGTTAGTCACTCAGTTGTGTCTGACTCTTTGTGAACCCATGGACTGTAGGCCACCAGGCTCCTCTGTCCATGGAATTCTCCAGGCAAGAATAATGGAGTGTGTTGCCATTTCCTTCACCAGGGGATCTTCCCAAGCCAGGGATGGAACATGGCTCTCCTGCACTGCAGGCAGACTGTTTACCGACTAAGCTGCCGGGGAAGCCGTTGATACACAGAAGAATCATTATATCTTCATCCCCCCCCCCAAAAAAATAAATAAATAAAAAGAAAGTTAAGAAAAAGCTCATTTCTTCAGTCTCAAGAATGTGAGACAACTTTAAAAAACATGACCTTTAAAGACTAGCTCCAGTTTTTTACTTTCTTTTTTTTATTTTTTTTCATTTATTTATATTAGTTGGAGGCTAATTACTTTACAATATTATAGTGGGTTTTGCCATACATTGATATGAATCAGCCATGGAATCTCCACAAGCTCGATGCATGAGACAGGGTGCTCAGGGCTGGGGCACTGGGATGACCCTGAGGGATGTGATGGGGAGGGAGGTGGGAGGGGGGTTCAGGATGGGGGACACATATACACCTATGGCTGATTCATGTGAATGTATGGCAAAAACCACTACAATACTGTAAAGTGTCGGGAGCCATTATGGGAGGTCCCGCCCGTGACGAGGTCATGAAGAAAATACCGGGCAGGCAAGGCCGTCCGGGACCCCATCCATGACGAGGTCACGAGGAAAAAACCTGACAGGCAAGGCCGTCTAGGATAAGGGACCCTCCAGGTTGGCCTCAGCCTCTACCCCACCCTGTATCCTCCCCCCTTTTCTGCTGCTGTTCTTGTTTGCCCTGCTGCAGATTCTTGTGTTGCCTGCCAAAGCTCTCCTGCTCCTCTTTCACTGAATGAGGACCAACTTAAAACCTTAATTAATAAATCTCCTGGACGCTGGTACCCTGTGAAGGGGCCAGGGATGAAGGAAATGCTTCAATTCAAACCCTTTTGCTGGCATTCTGGCTTGTTTAATAAATGTGTGCTCTCATTGCACAAAATGCTCATAATTGTTCTAAACATCCTAAGCACAGTACGCTAACAAAAGAAACTATTAAGCATAGGTCCCTCCACGGGGTGAGAAAAGCTCCACAAATATTATAGCCACAAATGTGTCTAATAAAAAATAGTTTAGATAGAGATTAGCTCGTGACTTCTTGCAGGTAATTAACTTTTAGACTAAGAGCCTGTTTTGTGCCATATCTGCTGTTTTTGCAATCCTTTGCATTTTTGTTCTGTAAAAAATGTAATCCTATCTAGTTCCCATGGAGATGACACCTAATAGAAAGAAAATAGAATAACCACAAAAAAGACAGGGTCAGCTACTGAAGTTGCTTAAAGTTGCACCAGGTGCAAGCCATAAATTGTCAACAGGCCTGAAAGCCAAAAGATATTATACATAGAGATTAACCATAAAAAGGGCCCTAATAGGCACAGAGCCCTTTGGGGGGTGAGGAAGCCCTATTAGAAAATACAAAAAATATTGTTTTAAAAGTGGTTATTAGATCAATGGTTGATTGATGTTAATGTGCTGAGGTTGTGCAGTGGAAACTATTGTTAATATAGTTAAAGATATAGTAAAATAAGAATTTAGCCCTAGTGTAAAAACAATAAGATAATTATTAATTTTAACCAAGAGTGCTAAACAGGGGCTGCCTCACCAGAGCCACAGAGTCTTTGTGTGTTAAACTTTTTAGATAAATTTAGCTGAGAATTTCTGCAAAAAGACTGTCTTTTATGTCAACAGGATTGCATTTCTATTATGTTACAACTTGCTGTACCATGAGACTGCCACTTTTCTGTTTTCTGCTAACCTCAAGGCCAGAAGATAATGTACAAAAAATCTATGGGAAAAGACTCTCCTAAACAAAAAATATACAGAGCACACCTGGTTTCGTGAAGGACAAGCTGATATAATGTTAAACTAAGTATGTATGCTTATCTGCCCCTTAGAAATGTACCAACATAGGGTATAAAGGCTATGGTGAAAAATAAAGCAACTGCCAGACTCTGCTGCACATTCCTGGTCTGGTCTCTTTCTTTCTCTCTCTCTCTCTCCCTAGCAGACTTGGCCCTATCAAGGCCGGTCCTATGTGTCTCTCTCTCGCCGACGCCGTTCATCCTGAGGGTTCCCCTGGATCCTGCTGGGGCTGGACCCCGGCAGTAAAGTAATTAGTATCTAATTAGAATAAATAAATAAATTTTTCAATTAAAAAAAAAAGACTAGCTTCATTATTCGCACTGGGACTTTTATTGAAGACTAACTTTTACTCACTACAGCATTATATGATAAAAACATCTGACTTATTGAGAGTTAAGAGATACAGAAGGTATATTTATCTAATCACTTTGTTAATATTTTATCATTTTTTTATTATGAAAAATTCACAAGGACAAATTTGAGACAAAATCATTAAAGAAAATAAGAATGTAGGTACTTCCCCATAGACAGGGAAATGGTAGGCAACCCCATCCTTGGAAGCTAAGTGGGTCTTCAGGACCTAGTATTTCCATTTTCCCATTCAGAATATGCACAACAAGCTCTTCTAATCAAACATTTATGGACTCCCTGCCAGAAATGTAGAAGTCCCCACCAGAACTGGATCTCTGGTTCTGGCTAGGGTAGGCCAATAAACTGGCTATGCCAACCATGTGGCACCAAATCTACAAGAGTTAGACCCTGAAAAAGGACCCCTGGAAGTCCTGACCTGCTAGCTCTACAGATTTATTAATCTTTAAGTAATGTGACCACAAATTTTCAAAAACTGTAGTTTGTAATCACACTTTTAAAATTTGTTTTGCATTTTGATAGGGCTTTAAAGTATTGCATATTTCCCAAATGCTTGGTATATACACAAGGCCCTAAGCCATGGTCCCTCTCTTGTCTATCTGTCTTTTGCCATCTAGGACTACCCTAGCCCCTTACTTTGAACTCTCCTCCCCCACCCCTACCCCCGCTTAGGCTCTTAGAACAATTAAGGGATAACAGGAGGAGTTCCCTAGGATCTTACCCTTGGGAAAAAATGAGTGAAGATGGGCTTCATGGGCTTGTGTTCTGTGCAATTACACCGGGCCTTATTCTTGGGTGCTTGGAAGGGCCTCAACTATGGTTTCATGATCTGCTGTGGCCATCTTGAAATTTTGAATCATTTTTGAAGCAGGGGCCCCATATTTTATTCTTTACCATATTCTGTCAGTTGTGTACCCACCCCTGAGATCCAGCATCCATTATAATTAGTCTGCTCAGTGAAATGAAGTGAAGTGAAGTGAAGTGAAAGTCGCTCAGTCCTGTCTGATACTTTGCAACCCCATGGACTGTCCATGGAATTCTCCAGGCCAGAATACTGGAGTAGGTAATCTTTCCTTTCTCCGGTGGATGCTGCCACGTGTGAAATTTGTGATCTGAGGCAAGTTGCCTGACTTTGTGTGCACCCACATAT